>NC_048317.1:14859431-15018403 GCF_013100865.1 Trachemys scripta elegans | reverse complement strand
CCCCCCCCCGCACTGAGGCACCCCCCCACGGTAGCTCCCCACCCCCTGGCCTGGGGATCCGAGCGGCAGCTCTGACCCAGGGGTTCCTCTGGGCTGCCGGCGATGCGCTGACCCAGGGGTTCCCCTGGGCTGCCTGCCAGCGGCTCAGACTCCCTCTCCCTCCCAGCGCAGCGGCCGCTGTAAAAGAAAAAAAAAAATTGGGGGCGCCACTTTTTGGCGCCCCCAAATCTTGGCGCCCTAGGCAACCGCCTAGTTGGCCTAAATGGTAGCACCGGCCCTGGTCATAAGGGGGGCAGTCAGAAGGCAGCCAACCTTGTTACAGGCATCATATTGACACCCACGTGGGTCATCAGCAGGGTTGGAAACTTTAGATCCACCACAGAAACTCCTGCCACTTCAGAGAACAATGTAACCAATAGCAGTTGTAGGTTGTCATCCTTTATGTGGACCAGCGCAAGATGGGAGTGACAAACACACTTTGCCAGGGAGTTTCACTGATATTCGCTGACAGCAGAGGAACAGTGAGACTCAGGAATTGTGGGTTCCAATCCCGGCTCTGGAGAGAAATGTGCTCTTCTGCCGATTCCCTTACCCCCAAGCCTGACCCCTTCTGCCCTGTCCCCTCCAATCTGCCCATGTCCTGTTTCTTCTGCACCTCATCAGCCCAGGCATATTCTCCTCACCTAGCCAGTCCCAGTCCCCAATCCTCAGGCTTCTGAGACCAGGCCAAATCTCCTTGCCTAGCCAATCCCAGTTTCTCCCCAAACCTCAACTCCACACAGTTTTCCTCTTCCCATGCCCTGCTCTTTCCCAGTGTATTCCCCTCACCCCTCCTGCAGGTCCAGATCTTGTTCCCTCTTCATTCAAATGAGACAGATTCCTCCTGGACCTCACTAGGAAGGCAATGAAAGCACAAAAGAGACAGTCTCATTACTCTCACAGATCTTGGGAGACAGGCCAGTCCGCACTTACAGACAGCCCCCAGCCTGAAGCAAATACTCATCAGCAACCACACACCACACAACAAAAACACTAACCCAGGAACTTATCCTTGCAACAAAGCCCGATGCCAGCTCTGTCCACATATCTATTCAGGGGACACCATCATAGGACCTAATCACATCAGCCATACCATCAGGGGCTCGTTCACCTGCACATCTACCAATGTGATATATGCCATCATGTGCCAGCAATGCCCCTCTGCCATGTACATTGGCCAAACCGGACAGTCTCTGCCCAAAAGAATAAATGGACACAAATCAGACGTCAAGAATTATAACATTCAAAAACCAGTCCGAGAACACTTCAACCTCCCTGATCACTCAATTAGAGACCTAAAAGTCACAATTCTCCAACAAAAAACTTCAAAAACAGACTCCAACAAGAAACTGCAGAATTGGAATTAATTTGCAAACTGGACACCATTAAATTAGGCTTGAATAAAGACTGGGAGCGGATGGGTCATTACACAAAGTAAAAACGATTTCCCCATGTTAATTTTTCCCTTACTGTTACTCACACCTTCTTGTCAACTGTTGGAAATGGGCCATCCTGATGATCACTACAAAAGTTTTTTTTTCTCCTGCTGATAATAGCCCACCTTAATTGATTAGTCTCCTTACAGTTGGTATGGCAACGCCCATTTGTTCATGTTCTCTGAGTTTATATATCTTCCTACTGTATTTTCCACTGCATGCATCCGATGAAGTGGGCTGTAGCCCACGAAAGCTTATGCCCAAATAAAATTTGTTAGTCTCTAAGGTGCCACAAGTACTCTCATTCTTTTTACTGTACTGGCTTTGCGTATAGGATGTGTGTATGTTGTGCACTACTGCCTGACCACAGGTAGGCTATGGACTTACTATTAGTGGTAGCTAATAGTGGTTGAAGCCTGTGGTTTTGGAGCTAAAGTACTTGGGCTCTAGTCCAGGCTCCTTAGGTGCCTTTGTGTGATTTACATAGTCATGATTTCTGTTCCGTAAACTATCTGGATTCTTTGCTCTGTGTGTATTTCTGTATATGCTTGAGAAGCAACGTTGTAATAGGAGTATGGATCGCAGCAGTAGCTAGACGCCCCACCTGAGATCAGGGCCCCATTGTGCTAGGCACTGTACAGACACATAAGATAAGAGAGTCCCTGCTCCAAAGGTCACACAGCAGGTCAGTGGCTGAGCAAAGAATAGAATAGGGGTTTTCCGCATCCGTGCCACTAGACAACACTGCCTCTGATAAGAAACTGGTCTTTATTTCCTGGCCCCAGCCACCTGTCCTGGGTGAGGGTTGCAAAAGTGTAATACTCCTGTCACACAGCAGGGTCAGTATCCACTGGCAGGCAGATGGAGTCCATTGTAACAAGACTTGTAGATAGGAGGAAGCGGTAGATGTGGTATATCTTGACTTTAGTAAAGCTTTTGATACTTCTCAAATGACCTTCTCATATACAAACTAGGAAAATACAACCTAGATGGAGCTCCTATAAGGTGGGTACATAACTGGTTGGAAATCTGTTCCCAGAGAGTAATTATCAGTGGTTCCCAATCATGCTGGAAGGGCACAATGAGTGGGGGCCCACAGGGATCAGTTCTGGGTCCGGTTCTGTTCAATATCTTCATCAATGATTTAAATAATGGCATAGAGAGTACACTTATAAAGTTTGAGGACGATACCAACCTGGGAGGGGTTGCAAGTGCTTTGGAGGATACAATTATAATTCAAAAAGATCTGGACAAACTGGAGAAATGGTCTGAAGTAAATAGGATGAAATTCAAGAAGGACAAATGGAAAGTACTCCACTTAGGAAGGAACAATCAGTTGCACACATACACAATGGGAAATGACTGCCTAGGAAGGAGTACCGTGGAAAGGGACCTGTGGATCACAAGCTAAATATGCATCCACAGTGTAACCATTGGCCAGACCAGAGTTCCATGGAGTGGATGTAGTTGGCCCATGCATGGAGACCCAGCATTGTTCTAGTACTGCCAGCCTGGCAGAGCTCACTTGCTCCAGAGGTGGTTATCCATGTATATGGTGAAGTAGACAGCTGCCAGGTAGCCCTTAAACTTCTTGGTGATGGCCCAGACCGGGCCAGGAATTCACGTTTGAAGGAGCTGTAGCATTCGTCGTTCCATTCTGACTGTTTCAATCCCCAGCTGGGGATCACCCTCTCCTGATGTCATAGTCCAGAGCCCCCAGACCCTGATTGCTTGCTTCCATATACAGTTTGAACAGGAGGGCATAATCCAGGTAGGCCAGTATTGGTGCCTTCACCAGGGCAAACTTCAGGCATTCGAAAGCCCTCTGGCAGCCTGCCTCCCAGTTCAGAAGGTCTTTCCCGGCAGCCCCGCCCATGGAGAGCCCTGGTAACAGGGCGTGTAGGAGCGCAGCCAGCTTGGCAAAGTCTTTTATGAAATGTTTATAGCATCCAATGAACCCAAGTACTTCTGGACAGCTCATATTGTGGTGGGCATTGGCCACATCTCAACGACCTGCATTTTCTCTCTTTGGTCACAATCTGGCCCAGATACGCCACTTTCTCCTTCAGAAATTGGCCCTTGGAAGGTTTGATTGTCAGTCCATGTCAGGTTAGTTGGGTGAACACCACATCCAGTGTTTCAGGTGCTTCTCATGTCTTTGAGTATACGATGATGTCAACCAGATACAGGAAGATTGTCTTGAAGTTCTTCCTTCCCCAGCAGTTATTGGAATGTCCCTGGAGCATGCACATTAACTTGTAGAGTTCACGGGTGTGGTGA
Organism: Trachemys scripta elegans; assembly: GCF_013100865.1. Taxonomy (NCBI): domain Eukaryota; kingdom Metazoa; phylum Chordata; order Testudines; family Emydidae; genus Trachemys; species Trachemys scripta. The sequence goes on along the minus strand of NC_048317.1, from coordinate 15,014,648 downwards.
ACGCCATTTTTTCCCTAGCCCTCCGGCACCATTAGTATCTGCCAATACCAGCTAGTCATGTCAATGGTGGAGAACAGTGAGGCAGATTGAAGGGTGGTCAATGCTGTGTGCCGGGGAGTGGGTATGCACCCTTATGTGTAACTTGGTTACCTTTCTGACAGTCCACACAGAAGCGGAGTTTCTTTTTCTTGACCAGGACAATAGAGGCTGCCCAGGGACTGAAGCCTGAAAACACCTGCCTACTTAATTTCGTTGAGTATCTTTCATTGGTTGGTAGAAAGCAGGTGGGACTGGCCAGAACCTCTCTCTGATCGGGGCCTCGTTGGTGACAATCCGGTGCTGGATGTGGGTCATGCACCCAAAGGCAGCTGGGTTCTTGGAGAAGGCAGCAGAGTGTTTCCGAATCAGCTGAATCAGACATTCCCTCTGTTCCATGGTTACCAGCGCAATGCCCAGGCCTCTCCAGGGCCTTTGCTAGCACTGCTCGGTAAGGCAATGCAGGCAGTCCCAGCATCTGGTCTCTTTCTGGGGATCACCACATCTTCCCAGTCAACTCCGAGGACTCGTGCAATGACCGGAGAGTGGAACAACCGTCTGGGTTGATGGCTGTGCTTCATTACTCTCACTGGCAATCCCCCTTTCTTCCCAGACACGAGGCTGCAAGCCACCGGGCTTTGCACCACTGCCCGGGTCTGGGGCAGTATACTGCCAGCTGGCAGTATAATCCTTGCCCCTTACGCCAGTCTTTGTCTTACACAGGGAATGGTCTCACAGAGGCCAGTGTCCCAGATCTTAGCCTCTCCGATCTCACTGTGCCTGTTGGCAAAGTGCTGGCAGTTCTGTCTTTCTCTAATGGCGTCTGCCTGCCGGAGTAGCCGGGACTCAGGCACCTGCAGCCCCTCTGGCAGTTCGTAATAGCAAAGCTGCACCAGGCTCATGCCTAAAACAACCGGGGGTAGAACGTTGTTTCAGTGTCACTTATAACGATCCCCTGTTGACAAAGCATCCAGGAGCGCAGCTGTACGCCGGCAAGCCCGGACCCACAGAAGGGATGCTGAGCCGGTTCCCCGCCAGGAGCTGGAGCCAGTTGTTGGGGGCGTTCGATAAGTCTCCTGGCCACGCGTGCCCGAGGAATGTCCTTTTCTGGATCATCAGCTGCAGCAGGGTCAGTCTCCTAGCAACACATTGGAGACAGCGGATCCTAGCAGGGCCTGTCTGATTGGTGGAGGGATGGAGGTACAGTAGAACTGCAGAGTTACAAACACCAGGGTTACAAACTGACCACTCAGCCACACACCTCATTGGGAACCGGAAGTGCACAGGGAGGCAGCAGGAGAGACAAAAGAAAAAGCAACTACAGTGCAGCACAGGACTGTGTTCAACGTAAACAGGAGTCGCCAGGAATTAAAGATTAATCTTTAATTAAAGATTATGTCATGGGATGAATTCTCCAGGAAATACCTCCAATCAAAATTGGCAGCCCTAAACATAAACGGCTCCAAAAAAATAAAGGGAACGCAGCAGTTTTTCTTCTGCGTAGTAACGTTTCAAAGCTGTACTAAGTCAATGTTCAATTGCAAACTTTTGAAAGGAGAACCAGAACCACAAAAGCCAGAGCTCACTGGCTGCTCAATGCGTTCCCTGCCTGGTCCTGGGCCTACTTCAGCCCCTGCCCTTCTCTAGCCTTGTCACCCCAGCTCAGAGCCCGGCTCTGCTTCCTGACCACATCTCCGGCTCACTCCCTAGCTCTGGCTCTGACCCTCGGCACTGTTCTCCACTACGCCCCCAGGTGTCCCATGGTCCTGATCCTTGACTCCAGCTGGGCTCCGCGCTAATCTCCACGCAAGGCTACCCCCATGGCTCTGACCACTAGGCCTGATCACCCAGATCCCAGTCATGTCCCTGACAATTTGAACAGCCCCAGAGAGGAAGGCGCAGCTACGAGGGACACCCCCGTTAAAGCCCCTCTCTTCCTGACAGAGGTAATGGACACCTGGCAGAGGCTGCAGACCCAGATTGTGGCCCTGCAGGTATAGGTCTCACTCACCTGGGGCCAAGGTCCCTTGGGAACTGAAGATTCTGCTGCCGGCCCAGTTTGACAGTGACTGTGGGAAATTTTATGGCTTCCTGAATCAGTGGCTGCTCCTGTTCATGCTACAACGCTTGTTGTTTCCCACCGGCCAGGCTGAGTGGGGCTTATTATGAGCCTGCTAACTGGGGAGGCCCTGGCCTGGGGCATCCCCGCTCCTGGAGACTTCCAGCCCCTGGCTGGGGCAGCTGAAGGAATTCATTGACGCCATGGCAGTTGTTTTGTGATCACCTGAATCATACCCGCTCCAGAGAGCGCTCTTCAGAACCTGTGCCAGGGGACTAGGCCAGTCGCCAGGTTTGGGGCGGAATTCCAGCACCTAGCGGATGACACTAGATGGAACAAGGCAGCACAGCACTACCATTTCTGGCCTGGCTTGAATGAAGAAAATAAGGATAAGCTGGCATGGGTAGAGCCAGTGTCTTACCTAGACACCCTAGTCAAGCTGTGCATCACCACTGCCAATTGCCTGGCTAAACACCAACTAGAAAGGAAGTCCAGTTTTTGACCCCCATAGGCCAACCAGATTTGACCCTGCCTTACTGATGCAGGAAGGAGCTGGCAACAAGCCTGAGACTTACACCTATCGTGCAGGGAGCCTGCGTACTATATCTGACCCGGTTGGGAAAGGCCATTTGTCAGCTGGTACCCTGGCCATGGTTGGCCAGCGAGCCACCGTCATCCAACTTCCTCTTCAGTTCTGACATCCTGCCATGTCTGAAGCTGAACTGAGGTGGACTCAGGGGCATCCGACAACTTCATGGGCTGAGATTCTGCTGAGACTGATAACATTCCCACTCAGCATAAGAGCCTCCCCGATTTGGTGGAGTGCATTGATGGGTCCCCTCTCTCTCCTTTGGCTTGGTTACTCATCTAACAACACTGCTGACTGTGGCCACACTCCAGGGCCACCGGGAGGTTCTGCAATTTGGACTGATCTCGTCCCTTGTTTCTCCAGTATCCTCTGTATTCCTTGGCTGGTCACCCATGACCTGCACATCCAGTGGGGATCAGTCACGGTGCACTTTGCATCAAGATTCTGCTGCTATTTATGGAGGGAGGGATAGCTCAGTGGTTTGAGCATTGGCCTGCTAAACCCAGGCAGAAAAAGACAGCTCCGTGCACCCGTGTGTTGATTACTGGGCTCTGCATAGAGTGACAGTTTGAAATCATCACCTTTTGCCACTTACTGATGAACTTTTGAGAGACTTTGCTTGGCTAGGGTTTTTTCTAAACTGTACCTTCATGGCGCCTACAATCAGATCCGTATCAAGGAAGGCGACAAGTGGATGACAGCGTTCCATGCTCGATTTGGACATGGTGAGTCTTTAGTTATGCCATTTGGGCTGTCTGCCAATCATCGGGCCGGGTTCTGCTCTAGGCCCTGGGCCGGGAGGGCTCCTCTTGGTGATGGAGCAGACAGTCACTGGAGGCTATTGGTGAAGTCCCTGCGTGTCTTGGTAGGTTTCTGAGCCCGAGCAAAGAACTCTCTCATCTGTTCGGGGGGACCGATCCAGTTGCTTAAAAATATTTTTGACTGTACCATTCTGGTCATCTGCACCTCCGTGGGGGAGGCTCCCCTGGGCCACCAGGATCCCCACCATCTGGTACCCAGGGAGGCAGTGCATGTTAAACGTGGACTCCAGCGCTGCCTGGAAAGCCGGGAAGCTGGTCTGGGGATCCCTTGTAAACTGCGGTAAGCATGGAGCCCCCATGGGGTATGCCACAGTGGAAAGGGCAGGCCGCCAGGAGGGGGCTGGGTTGGGGGAGGCTGGCCGAGGGACTGTATTATTCAAAAATGCCCCGATCCTCCAATTGGCCGTACATCAGGCACATTCCCCAGGGTCCTTGCCTAACTCCCCAAACCTCATTGGTGACGCCACTTGTCAGGTGGTGGGTTCTCAGGGTTGAGGAAGAGGTCCCAGATACAAACCACTGCACAAACACCAACCCATCCTTCGAGGGGAGTCCGAGTTCACCCCTGGAGCAAGTACCATGCTTAACAAGAATGCAACGCTTGCCTCAAAGCCAGCAGTAAACCCAGGGAAGGCCCTTTCGCAGGGGTTACACAGACTTCCTTTCCCTGATACAGCCCCCAGCCCCCACATGTCTAGTAGACACCCACACAGACTCTCTGCACAGCCCCTTGATCAGTCTACCAGCCCATGCCCTCTGGCTGTGGGTGCTGGATAGCAAGTCCTGCTGCGTGCTCGCAGCTGTCCCACCAGTTCCTGGCGGTGTCCCAGGAGCCCCCTCTGCAATCACCTGCGCAGCAGGTCCTTAGTCAAATCCTGCACCCCGGCGCTTGGGTGTGCCTGCCCCCCATGCAGCGCTGTGGCTTCTTTGTTCTCTCCTCAGACTTTGTGGGGCTTGTGTCCTGTCCCATCCTGCCCCCACCCCATCTGCTTGTTGACTCAAACCCACCCAGTCGGTAGTCCAGTATTTGTCCTTGTTTTGGAGTGACACACCCCCTCCCCCGCCCCGGACAACCGAATCTGGTTGGCTGGGAGAAGTGCCACTCCAAAACAAGGACACAGATTAAGCTACAGATCTGAAGGGGGAGGGGGGGAAGAAAGAGGAGGGAAGAAAGGCAGGGTAAGGGGGGGAGGGGCTATACCCAATTCCACATCATGAAGTGGCATGGGAACCCCAGTATGTTGTCTAGCCCTACTGAGATTGATGAGAAGGATTGTCTGTGACTGTGATCATCTCTTTGTTTTTAAAAGCGCCTAGCACCCCTGGAGAGCTACCCAGACAACAAGTTCAGGTTCAGGTCATTGCCTGTTGAGTTAGTGCTGGGAAATGCGCTAAACTGTCAGCCCTGGAAATCAACAGCCTCTATTTATACATGCAACAGGTATGCACAGGTCAATCTTCCCACATCCCGGTCCGTTTCAGTTCCCTGATCTGCTTCCATAACCCCAAAGCCTTCAGCAGAACGACCTCTATCAGCTTCACGGAGGAGGGTAGGAGACCCACTAGCCCATCTAGATTGGTGGCTGCTTATATGGAGAATGGCTTTCATTCTGTGCATTTATATAGCACATTTAGTCTGAGGATCTCAAAGTGCTTGGTAAAGGTAGGTCAGTAGCATTACCCCCATTTCACAGATGTGGAAACTGAGGCACAGAGCAGGGAAGTGACTTGTCGAAGGTTACAAGGTAAGTGAGTGGCAGAATCGGCGTCCTGATTTTCTGCTCACACGCTGCTGTAAATCAGGAGTAACTGAGTTAAAGACAGTGAAGTTTTGTTGGTATAGAAAGAAGTACCTAGGAGAGGAGACTCAGGCCCATAGCAATCCAGACTCCCGCACAGTGCTTAATCCAGTTCGCTAGCTACAATTAACTGGGATTGGCTTTGAACCAGCATCCTTATGAGTCAGGGCTCTGTGGCCTCATCGTTAATTCCCTGAGCCGTGCTGTGCTCCCCCACTACAGGAATGAAGGATGGGATCTGGCTGAAAAAAACATAAGGTCAAACACAAATGCCTGGCAACCTTAAATCAAAGTCTGCTGGCCCTCCAGTGAATGAGTGTTAAACAGCACACATGTGAAGTTCAGCCGTTCTCACTCATTCTCTCCAGATAATGTCACCATAGCCTCTGCTCCTGGCCCAGAATCATTTCAGCACTGGGGTCGGGTGGAAAGAGCCCACCTGGAAACATGACTTAAGTATGAATAGCTGCTGTGCTTTGAGAGAGACCTGGCCAGGGAAAAGAGACATAGGGACAAGCTGGACTGTCCTTCACACTTGCAAGCTAATAGGGTGCCCATGTGTCTCCCCAAAACAGGAGCCTTTTCCAAGTGTCCCCGTTGTGCTTTGTCACTCCAGGCAGGCTCTGGCTATTTAAAGGAACCATTGGGCAGATAAGCTAGTGAAAAAGCTGGCTCCCTGAGTGCATGTGTGCTGCGTTTTCTGTCCCTGTCCCCCACCCTTCACCTGTCTTTTCAGACTGTATGTTATGTGGACTGTGCTCTCCTCTTTGCTTGGAAAGTGCCTGGCATGTGGTGATGGTGAGTGATAGATAATAATCATAAAGGATGCACTCCCACCAGGACTGTCACATGGTGATACCCTCCTGGTGAGCCCAGACATGCCTGAGTCCTTAGACCCGCCCTGCATGTACAGTCAAATGCACATGGTGGCAGGGAAGGAGAGGGAGGGTCTCAAAAAACTGAGAAGAGGGATGAGTGAGGGGAGGCTCGTATTCTTTCCATGCCCATCTCCCTGATGCACATCCAAACCATGTCCTGGGCGCCCACTCAATTCCCCACCTTGTGGCAAATGTCCCACGGTTTCACTTTGAAAACCTGGTCACCTTGTGCAAGCATCTAAACAGCTGTGAGCCCTTCCATACCAGGTAGATTGTGAAAATCTTTTGGCAAGAGCGGTGGCATTTCCCTTATACTTACTTGGATTTGAAGGGACTAGATGGTTCAGGCATTTGGTAATGACACACAAACCCTTCCATCTTGCCAGGATTTTGTAGTTGGTGAGAGACCACAGGAATCCTGCATTTTCCTGTGTCTCTCTCCCCACTAATTCCAGCAACCCCCTGCTCCTGTGCTACTGTTCCTGCACTTGAACTGGTAAAAACTGTACTCCTGGGGGAATTCTGCACTACTGTGCACGCGCAGAATTCATGTGTCCTGCAGAATTTTTTTCCACCAGAAAATGTGAGGAAAAAATAATTCTGTGTGCACGCAGCGGCACAGAATTCCCCCAGGAGTAGAAGTTCATTACAGCACCCCACCCGCAGAGCCAGGTTAGGACAGACAGGGTGGGGCAAATGGGGCGGTTGAGGGGCTCACAGACTGGGGTTCAGAATGGCTAGTGGTGGGGGGGAATACTGGGACTCAGACTCGGGAGCGAGTGGGATGACAGTGTTGAGCCAGGGGCTGAATGGAAGTGGAGGTGCAAGGCCACATGGGGACAGGGGGGGGGGGCTGCAGGGACACATGGGAATGGGGGAGGAGGCTGCAGAGACCCAGAGGGATGAAGGGTGTTGGGACAGGGGCAGATGTGCCTAACTGAATGGGAGAGGTTTGGGGTCAGCATGCGGGAGGTTCCCCAACAATCCTGCCCCTCCCCCCAAAATCCTGTTCCATACTTCTCCCACCCACACCCAACAACCCTCCAGGTTCACTCCAGGCTCCTTCCCTGTCCCTCAGCTCCTCCATTACCCCTGACTCCCTCAAGCCTTTGCACTGTTTCTGACAGGTGCAGGAAATACAGTTCTGTATAGTCATTTAAGTGATTTACTCACCCACCAGAGCCCCTCTGGTAAGATTTTTAACACGCGTGTAGGCTCTTTTATTGTTTTTAATAATAACAATAATAACTCTGTAATGCTTTTGCCTTAAGAAGCAATATGCTGCTTAGAAAAAGCCTCTGAAGAGAAAGCAAAGTGCAGCCACTGGCCTTTTAGGCAGTGTGGCTTGCTGGGGATATCATAGCGTAGGCACAAAGAACCCCAGTTAAGAAGGAGTGAGATGTGAGTCTCTGTCAAAGAGAGGTGACAGCTGGGAACCAGGAGCCTAAAGTGGGTGCCCTTGGTAGACCATGGAGGGGAAATACAAGTGTAGTTACTCTGAAACTATGACAGAGATAATAATGCTGAACTTCCTTGTAAACACTTGGAGATCTACTGATAAAAAGGACTATGTAAGAGCTAGGAATTATTATTATTAATTATTATTATATTAGCAATTTGTACTGGTTTGAGAAAGCTGATTTTTAAATTTCTAGTTATTCTTATCTAGGCCATGTCTACACTAGCACTTATGTCAGCAAAACTTTTGTCATTCAGGGGTGTGAAAAACACTCTCACAGACACACACACACACACACACCCCGTAAGTTTTGTTGGCATAAGCGCTCGTGTGCACAGCGCTACGTCGGTGGGAGACACTCTCCCCCTGACATAGCTACCGCCGCTCGTTGAGCTGGTTTTATTTTGTTGACGAGAGAGTTCTCTCCTGTCGACATAACATGGCTACACGAGCGCTCTTACAACGGCACAGATGTCTCGGTACAGCTGTGCCGCTGTAAGCTTGCTAGTGTAGACATGGCCCTAGTATAAGAAGGTATCAGGTATTATTATCTTCTGCCTCCCTAAATGCCCCCTGCAGTTGCAAATGGTCTTCCTTTCCTGTCCTCAGCTGTTGTGTTAAATACCTGCTGCCTTTCGCCCCTGATGTGTCTGAATTCCAGTGATGGGTGGAGGAATCCCCATAAATAGCCTGTTTAGTGCTTTGGGAACTTTCCCTGTGAAAGGCAGTGGGGGCAGGGGATAAGGCCTAGTGGACACTAGAAAAGTTACACTGCTATAACTATGTTGGTTACGGGTGTGATTTTTACTGGTTTACTACAGCTATATGGTATAAATGTGCTGAACTAGAGGGTATGTCTACACTACGAAGTTGTAGACAAAACTTTTGTCTTTCATGGGTACTTAAAAAAGCCCCCCCGCGAAAGACAAAAGTTTTGCCGATGCAAGTGGCAGTGTGAATGTGGCTTTGTCGGCAGGAGCGCTCTCCTGCCAACAAAGCTAACGCCGCTTGCGGGGCTGGAAGTATTTTGTCTGCAAAAGTGCCGACAAAGTGTTTACACACACTGACGTTTAGCGACAAGGTTGTGTCAACACAGCCGTGTCACTAAAAGCTGCGTGGTATAGACAAGCCCTAAGTTATACTGGTATAAGCACTTTTATACTGGTGTAGCTGTATGCCCACTAGGGTTTTGTTTTTGGTTTTTTTTTTGGTCACTTCAACTATACCTGTATAGCTAAAATGGCAAAACAGTTTAGTGTAGGCAGGCAAGCCTTCATCTTCTAACAGGAGCAACTATTTTCACAATAATACTGTTATCAATAGCATTTAGGAACCATCCATGAGTACTTTTAGTGGTGTAGGTTGGAGTCACAGTTATTTTTGGCTTGAGAGAGGCAGGTTGTGTCAGAACTGGCTCTAGTTTGGCAGCCATTCTGGTCAACCTTGCTTTAGGGTCAATACAAGGAAAAATACTAACAAAATTATAATGATAGTACTAATTTTAATCAAAGACTTCATTTTAGAATTATTATAAATGGTTACTAGTGTTCTTTCTCATTCAACCTACAGCTGAGTGTCCTAATGTGAGTAATACAGGTCACTGCTTGCCATTGTTGTTTTCAGCTGCAAATGCTGAAGTTGATTTTGTCAGGTCCTTGCAACCCACCATACCTCTCTGGCATGCAAAGAATATGTTACATCCACATCTCATACATTTACAAGGTAGATCATTCTTTCAGGAGCACTTGATTAACTTCAAAATATTTGGAGGAGGAAGAACAACATTGTCTGGTACAGTTTGGGGGAACAGAGACTTGGAACTGTCATTGCATATCCATCCATACTGCGGCGGATCAAGGGATGGTGTATCTGGATGCAAGGCACTTTTACACACACGTGCCTGAAGTTGTGCTCATTTTGTGTTTCCCATAAATGTTTCTGTTGTTGGTAGTAAGGAAGTGAGTTTGGTGTTGATATGGTACCTTTGCCAATTTTCACTGCCCATGGTTTCTGCTGACTGACATGGTGGCACAGTTTGATTGTCGGTAGCACGCTACCATGAATTTGGTTGCCCTTTCAATGACATCAGGCATTGTTGCATTGATGTTATCCAGCAGAGAATACCCAGCTCACAGAATCCGGGGAGGGATCTGATAACTGTTTTCAAAAATGTCAAGGGCTGTTATAAAGAGGACGGTGATCAATTGTTCTTCATGTCCACTGAAGGTGGAATAAGAAGTAATGGGCTTAATCTGCAACAAGGGAGATTTAGTCAGATATTAGGAAAAACTTTCTAACTGTAAGGGTAGTTAAGCTCTGGAATAGCCTTCCAAGGAAGGTTGTGGAATCTCCATCATTGGAGGTTTTTAAGAACTGGTTGGACAAACACCTGTCCTCATGGTTTAGGTTTACTGGTCCTGCCAAAGTGCTGGGGACTGGACTGGATGACTTCTTGAGGTCCCTTCTAGCCCAATAGTTCTATGATTCTATGAAATACCGTTTTCTCACCCAGTTTGTTTTGCCTGGTGCATTTGACAGCATTTTGTGCAATTGATCAGTTTCACTTTTCCCCAAGTATATTTGGTTTCTTCTGTTGATTGTGTGAGTTTTTCATCCACCAGCAGGAGTGGGGAAACATTTTTTAACAGGAAAATGAGATTGTAAAGCCACAAAAAAATTGCAGGAGAGTCAGGGTAGGAGCTGTATCTGAACTTATCTTTAACTCTTTTTTGGAAAATTAGACAACTTCAAATTGACTGTCCCCGTTTAATGTGCACAAGCAATCACAAGAACTACAAGTCCCAGCATACAGTGATCTATAGTAATGTCAACAACCTAAACCTGGATTCAGGAAGAGCATGGCATGCTGGGATCTGTAGTCCCCACTGGCTCTATCTCTATATTGACGCTGAGAGACACATTGCAGACAGCTGTGGGTTGTTTGGCTCAGAAATGATGGGCTTATACCTCACCTACTGAGTGTGTAGTATTAGTATGCTATTCTATATATAATCCTTTATATATTTCCCTATTTTGTTATCAGTGATCTAGATTAAGACTTTTTCTTCTTTGGTATATTTCTCATTCACACCAGAGAAATGTAAGACAGGTTGTTTCGAGGGATCAGTCTGTAGGATCTTTGGGACAGAGACTGTAACTTCTTATATTGTACCTAGCACAATGGAGCTCTGATCCTGACTGGGGTTTTGGCTATGTTTAACAGAGCACAGAGAGAGTTTACAGTAGGAAGTGAAGAAAGTTTTCAGACAGTGTGTGCAAGAAGCGTAGCTCTGTAACTGTCCTGTGGACTTTTGCCTCTAGGTTAGGGCTTAGATACACATTGGTGAGAGGCTGGCTAGGAATTTGGTACAACAGCCTCTGCTTTTCCCTATCCTACGTATCCTATTCTGGGAAGAAGCATCGTCAAAGCAGATGGCTGGGAGTTAGGAGATCTGGGATCTATTTCGAGCTTTGCCACACACTTAGGTCCTGACCCTGCAAAGATATTCACACATGCTTAACATTGTTCCCATGAGTAATCTCACTGAAATAAATAGAAATGCTTAATCACAATAATAAATTATTTTGTATTGCAGTAGTAGCACCCCACCCATGGACCTGGACTCCAGTGTGCTTGGTGCTGTACAAACACTGAACAAAAAGATGGTTCCCAGTCTAAAAAGCTTACAATCTATGTACTCGTGGTGGTAAAGTTAAGCACATGCAAAGTCTTTGTAGGATCAGGGTCTTTGCAACTCTAATCACTTTGGCCCAGATCTGCAAATGTATTTAGGTGCTACCTTTCATTGATTTCAATTTGAGGTAGGTGCCTAAATACCTCTGAAATCTGGACCTTTCTTTCTCTTTGCCTTATGAAATAGAGATACTTCCATGTTGTTGATAAGTAGTAGTATCATGTAGCTTAATTAATTATAATTTAATTAAAAAGCTTTAAGATTGCTGAATGTAGGGGACTATAGAAAGGAACTTTATAGTCTGCAGTAGTGCATACTGCAATGTCCGCACTGTTGTATAATACTTTAGATTTTTATTAAAATAAGAGCTCAATCTTAGCTGGAGAGAATTGATATGTGTTTTTTTGTGTGATATACGACATTCTGCAAACATGGATCTCTTTCAATTGGAGAGGATCAGTCTGGTTTATACGTTGCCCACCCCAAGTGTTCAGAAATTGAGTCAGGACCCCCCAAAATCATGAGATTAAAAAAAAGGGTTCTTTTTATTTACCTTCTGGTTCCTGAATCTTTAGGGTTAGGCTCAGGTCATGTTTTCAATCTTTTCTCTACAACTATGAGGCATAGGAACTTAGTTTTTAAACGCTGAACGCTGAGATGGTCACGTAATAACATCCTTCTTGGAGCAGGGGCTTTAAAAATCCCACACCGAAATATTGTGGGGTGTGTGTCTTGGGTAGTCAACTGAGTCAAAGTGAGGTTTTTACTCATGAAAGCTTATGCCCAAATAAATCTGTTAGTCTTTAAGGTGCCACCAGACTCCTTGTTGTTTTTGTAGATACAGACTAACACGGCTACCCCCTGATACTTGAGTCAAGGTGTGTGTGTGTAAAACCCATTTGGGGTGTGTCTAGGCTGGGACACGCCGTCAGGGTGTACATACGGGGTAAGGGAGCCTATTGGGGTGTGTGCATATGGCGCCAGGGTGTGTGGACTGGGTGGATGAGCACATCCGGGTGCGTGGTTAGTATTGGGTTCCTCGGCGCTAGCGTTGCACAGATACCCTCTGTCTTGCTCACGGGCATGCGGACGGGCTGCCCTGGATCTGGGCTTGTGTTTAGCACAGACAGACGCCCAGGAGAGCTCCTCGGGCTGCAGAGAGGGCCCATGGCCCAGTCGAGCTGAGCCCCATCCCAGGAGCTGATGCTGTGCTAGCCTGGAGCAGGGACAAGGAGCCTGAGCAGCAAACAGGGCCTGCCTAGCCATCCCATGATGCATCGCGCCGTCCCAGTCCCCAGTGGGCCGCCATGTTGTCGGAGTGAAAGGCAGGGGGAGAGGCAGCCAGCGAGAGGCCTGGGGGGGGCTGAGATCCAGCTTCATCCTACCGCTCCGCCCGTGAGTATCCGGACCGGATCTGGACTAAATTGGGCCCCACACCCCAGGGGACCAGTCGGTCGGGTCATATTGGGGTTAGGGGCTCGAGGTGGGGGTTGATGCGGCCCTGAAAGGCAGCCCCGGCCGGTCGCCGTGCCTGGGTCTCTCCTCTCGCTCTGTTCCTGTGCATGTTTTGGAGTCAGAGCAAGGCCCCTATTGTTATCAAAGGAAGGAGGGAGGGGGAGTGGGGAGGTGCAGGGGCCCCCATAATGTGCCCCGAACCCCTCCACAAACTCCATTAACCCTTATTCTCGGGTCCCTGTGAAGTTGGGGCAATCCCCTGCCCTGATCCTCCTGGGGGAGAAAGAAATCATCCTTATTTTGGGGGGTGCTGGGGGTGGTTTTAAGCTATTTTGGTTTAAAAAAATAATACCCGGCTGGGGGTTCTTCTCGGCATGTAATTCATCGTGTGCATTTTAACCTGGCTGTACGGCGTCGCCGGGGGGGCGGAAGGGGGGTAGGATGGGGGGAAATTCAGTAAATGTGATAAATAGCGTCCAAACCATTCGTACCTTATACACAGTTCAGTTTCCCATCAGCAGGAATTGCTGGGAAACTGTGTGTATATATGTTTGTGTGTGTGTGTAATGTATGTAAGATATACCTGGGATTTCTGGAGGTGCATGCATTTAATTCTCAAAAATAAAAAAGTGATCCATTTTTATTGTCATAAGTGTCTCAGTACCCCTACGGTTTGTGTTTTATCTCTGTAATGGTTGGGATTTTTTTGTAAGCCCTGTTGTTTTTTTGGTGTGTGTGAGACTGTAAGAGAAAGAGAAGGGTCTTTATCCTTCCAAGTGGAAGGGAATAAAACACACACAATACTTTCTGATGTGCTATAAGTATATAGTGCTGTTCTCTCTTAGTCCTTCCTCCTCCTGTAGTATTTGTATTGGATAATTTTTAATTAAGCAGTTTTGTTTTGAAGAGAACAACATTAGAGCTTGTTCTTTACCCCAAACTGAGAGAGACTCCTGTTTTTATTTTTTTTTTCCTGTTCAGTGCTTAATAACTTTGTTCCAAGTAGAAATTTTATTAAGCAGATCATGAGTAAGGAATTTCCTTTTATTGAGAGGGTGGGCACTTTAGCATTTGTCTTATGACGTGTTTTAATGCTGGTTTAAGAAGTTTAGTTGGTTATCAATTTACCCACTTCCTGCTATGTCTCTTTAGGTTTTAATGAAAATGTGAACTTTTACATTTTTGTAGGCCAGATGCCTCTTAAACAATGGGTAGGCAGCTTTGACTCATAGTTTAAGTTTATGGAAAAATAGAGGCCTTTACAGATTCCTAGTTTAATTTTGCAAAATACATTTCGTGTCCATTCCAATTTTTAAAATACTACTGCAAACTTTCTTTTTTTTTTTTTTAATCAGAGCGCTTGGAGAACAGTTATTGAGTTCTGAATTTAGTAGTAGTAGTTATGCTACATGCAGAATACAACTATTTTTGCAGAATACAGCTATTTTTTCTAAGGCCACCACTTCTTGTAGTTAGAATTTGTTTAGCTATGTCCCCAAAGTTACCTTGCTTACAGACAGGAAATTATATGGAGTCTAAACTAGGCTATCTTATGGAAAGGATAACATAAAACATCTTGTTTACTACCATTTGTATATGTGTAAGGGGAAAGAAACTTATGTTCATAGTAATTTCACTCTGGCAACCCCTTTTTGTAATGTCCGGTAGGAGGCTGTTTATTTCGTAAATGAATAACACTCATGGGAAACTCTTTACGTAAAAAATACAGGAAGACTTTGAAAAGTAAAAGAGATCCAGTAGCTATAAGACACTTGCAGTGATATGAGTTGCAGCTGCTGGTTAGTTAACCAGTATGTGTTGTGTAGGTGATTTAACATATTTCTGATGCTCTGTATGCTTTGAATGACAGTATTCAACTGTCTGCTACATTTATCACAACATTTCTATTAAAAACATATCTCAGAACTAAACTTGAACTTCCCATCATGCCCCCCCCCCCCTGCTTTCTTTCAAAATGTCTCCTGTGCCAAGTTTTCTGTTCTGACTTGGGATTGCCTTGTCCATGTTAAATGAAAGAGGAGGTTTCTGAGACTACAGACAGTTGTACAGAATGTAATAATGATGTTATTAGATCTTAACTGGGATTTTCTAGTGTCAAGAGAATAATAATTTATAACACTTTCTCCTCTTCGGTGAGATTTGAGGGAGCAAGTGACAGCCCCTCAGATGTGGAAGAGAGAAAGCTTGATCACCTCTTAACTTCAGGAGTGATGATGGAACCTCTAAAAGGTATTTTATGTAAATATGTAGCAGGCTGAGGCAAAAGGAGGAGCAGGTCGCAAACATAGAAAAGGGCAGGTCTCTTCCCCATTAAAAGCTTTAAAAATCAAGATGCTGCATTTCTCCATATTGTGTAGTGTATCACTTAGGTCATTAAGGGAAGTCCCTCGATTGGGCCACAACTGCCAAACCTTTTATTGTTACTTCTCAACTATGTGTTGTTGTTTGTCATGGCCATAATAGAAAATGATGGCATATCAGTTTGTTAGAGCATTTGGAAAGTTTTGTGTAATATGGATGTTTTTAAAAGAAAAATTGAAAGGGGATCACTGCCTCTGAGTGATTAAATACCTGCTAATTTGCACTAATAACTGGGTGGGGAGGGAATGGGACTGCAGACAACAAAATTTTGTGAATAAGGAAATTAATTTGGACATCAGTGCTGCAAAGATTTATGCACATGCTTAACTTTGTGCTGTGTGTAGTCCCATTGATTTCAGTGGGGATATCCACAGTGCATAAAGTTATTCATACACCTCTACTTGATATAACACTGTCCTCGGGAGCCAAAAAAGCTTACCGCGTTATAGGTGAAACCGCATTATATCGAACTTGCTTTGATCCACTGGAGTGCGCAGCCCCGCCCCCCCGGAGCACTGCTTTACCACGTTATATCTGAATTCGTGTTATATCGGGTCGCATTATATCGAGGTAGCGGTGTATGTGAATTTTTGAAGGATTGGGACCATGGGGTGTGTGTGTTTTTAAGACTGCCTCACAATGTATTTTTCCATTTATTTTGACAGGAGTTAGTTCAGTTTTAGTTATTCATAACAGTACGCAGAGTACCTAAGTACTTTGCCACCATCATCATAATATGAGTTCCTTACAAGAAATTAATGATGGACATAATCTTTCTTCTTACCTCTTCTGTAGGAGAGTTTGATTCATTTCATTTTTATTTGTTTGCTTTGTGTGTGAGTGGGTGTGTGTGTGTAGAACTTACTATAGGAAAGCTAAATAGCGTATGCTGGTAAAAGAGTATCTTGTAAAAATAATAAAGCTTTAGTAATGAGACCTCATCATAGTGCTATATTTGAGAAGTGGAATGAGACTGCCAGGTTTTGTGGTAAGATTTAAAGAGGGGTGCATAAGTGCAAAGTTACCCGTTTCTTTTATTTTTCTAGAGCATTGTAAACTACATTGTAAACTTAAGGAGAGGGGGAAAAATCCTATTACTGAAGTTTTTATATTCAAATTTCTCTAACAGATGAATAAGAGAAAAAAAAATGCTTCAAATTGGTAGGGGAAATCTAGGTGATTTTTGCGCAAAATTAAGATTTTTGTTTGTTGCCATCTTGCACTCCACTGCAGTTATGAAGTTGTTCCTGGAAGTCACTTGTAGAATTTGACGGTTATTAAAAAGTAGTGTGATGAAAAGAGGAGATAAAGGTTCCCTTCAGAGCCTACAGAGCTGTTTGCAGGTTTGGGCCAAATTTTTCAGTCAAGATATGCTAGGGAGAGCCTTATCATGAATGTGGAAGTTGACTTCCTGCATGATGGTATGCAGTTGTGATGATAATAAATGAGGGGCAAATTCTGCTGTCAATCCCTCTTTGTTAACTATTCATGATATTTGTAGGTTTGCAGTTGGGTGACTGAGGGCAATAATTGACATGAAGTTTAGAAGTCAGAGTTCTGTTTAGCATTTTTAATAGTGCTTGAATTTCTTCTGACTTAAATACCTGATTGTATATATTTTTTAATGGGGTGGGAATTACATAAAGAAAAAAACCTACTTTACCATCAAGGTGTATAGAATCTTCTGTGGTATCACTGTCCGTGTTGGATTATTGATCTTTTTGCTTTCACAAAACAAAAAAGGCTTACCACAGCAGCATGAAATCAGTATTTCATACTCTATCAGAACATTTTGGGGATAGTGATTTATTAACTGATTAGCAATATGATTTACTCACTTATTGTCATAGTATTCAGGTCGCTGTATGGGATGGATTCTCTTTTTGCTTTGTTTGCTATGCTAGATAGTTTCTGCAGTCAGAGTTTAGTTTTTTTTTCTCTCCCATCAGTAGCTGAATTGAGGCTGTTGGCTATCTAGCTCTGGAACATTCTGTTGGTGTCCCAGTCACTAAGAGGTTAGCTGCTTTTTCTTCAGGGAATCTCCCATAAATATGTGCATATATCTTACTGTCTTAGCCAGCCTTAGTGTTTGCAACACAGTGCAAGTTATGTTTGGGGCATGACTAATAGCATGTGTACAAATAATATTTTAGGTTTGAATTTGAAAAACTGGCTGACTTAAGTTTTTTTTTTGTTTATCTAACTATTGGAAGTAATAATCTAGTAGTACTTATATGGACATGCAAATTCTGTAGCAGAACTGCCATTAATATAGACGTTTGTAAACATTGATGTTGTAATTTGAATTCCATTACATTCCCAAGGTTTTTCTCCCCCAGAAGTTTTCAGTGCTCAGTTTTAGAGTGGACTAAGTCAAAATTTTAGTGTGCTGACCACACAAGAAATTTCACTTGCACAACTTGGTGGTCTGATTCCAAGAATAGGCAACTGTAGATATCTTAGCTGTATTGGCAGCATCCTGTTGAATTAACTGTCGTTTTGGCTGGTGTGTATTTTTAATATATTTTACTGAAATGAAGTTTGTTAAATTTAGCTTTCTGAGATATGGGTCAGACGTGACTAACAGGAAAGCATAAACATGTCAAAAGAAGTAAAGATTTTGTTCTTGATGTAGGCAGTGTGCGCTTAATCGGTTATGAAAATGATTAAACATTGAAAAACCTGTGTCTCCTTAGGTGTTGGTGGAATGAGCGTTGCGTGTGTTTTGAAGAGAAAAGCAGTGCTCTGGCAGGACTCGTTCAGCCCCCACCTGAAGCAGCACCCACAAGATACAGCTAATCCCAACATGCCTGTTGTTTTGACATCTGGAACAGGGTCCCAAGCTCCGCAACAGCCAGCTGCAAATCAAGCGCTTGCAGCAGGGACACACTCCAGTCCTGTCCCTGGATCCATAGGAGTTGCAGGCCGCTCTCAGGACGACGCTATGGTGGATTACTTCTTTCAGAGGCAGCATGGTGAGCAGCTTGGGGGAGGAGGAAGTGGTGGAGGCGGCTATAATAACAGCAAACATCGCTGGCCTACTGGGGATAACATTCATGCAGAACATCAGGTAATAACAAAAAAAAAGTTCAATATTTCAGACTGAATACGTGAACAAATCATGCTAGGATTGCTGCTTTAATGAACCTTCTTAAAGCTTAAGCTGGTTATTGTGTGATTTGGATGGTATCAACGAGACTTCTTTCTTTCTTTTCAGAATTTTAATGTCTCACTAGTTCTAAATGAAATGTTTTCTCACTGTTGATGATGTTGAACTGGAAATCCCACTGTACTCTATGTGATGGTAGTTAAAATGAATCTGTTTGCAAAATGCATCAGTCCTCTTTATTGATTTTTGTATGTGTGAACCAGTTTAGCGTTGTTTGTTGCTGCTTATCAAACCTGATGCTGTGGTTACATTATTTTTTTTATGTAACAGTGTTACAAAACTGTGTTGTCCTTTAAAGCATGTAGAGTGTGAAGCTTTCACCATTCCTAATACTGAAATGCACACAGTTGTGGTACTTGTCCACAGCACAAGGAGAAGTGAGGGAAAGGGGGCTGGGCATGGTTAATTGAATGAGGAAGAAAGCAGTTTATAAAAAACAGTTGTTTCACCGTGTGCTAAGGAACAGAACTTTGCTTTCACATGTATTTTATGTCCTAAAGAATAATGAGATGCTTCTACTGTGCATATAAATGAAGAAAGAGAAGACAGAATTTAACTGTTAACCAAAAGTATGGTTTAAATCACAGTATTATCTTATATGCTGGGGCTTAAACAAGTGCATGTAAACAAGTATTTGTTTAGCTATCTGATTGTGACATGTAGGTAACTCTTCAAGTACAGGGATGATCTAAAAAACCTGCTTCCGCTAATAAGGGAGATACAGAAACAGCATTTAGAGGTTAGCATGTTTTTTGAAGTCAGTGGTTCCCAGAAATCTCTTAAAAGCAGTAGGAACAAAGCTTCTGTGACCTCATTAAAACCTCGGCATTGCTTACATAGCATTTTGGTCTTCTGTCAAAATAGAAAAAAGATAGTGTTTTAAATTATGATTGTTTAAATTCACTATTTAAAGGAACACAGACAATTAGTAGCATGGCCAAAATTTGACTTAATATTCCACTTGTTATAAATCTGTGTGATACCACCTCTACTCTAAAGAGCTAATTTATTTAAAAGTGAATCACCCTTTCACAAAGTTTGAAAAATAAACCAGAAATTAACCTCACCTCCCTCCCAAAAAGTGTTCTGCTTTCGCCACAGGGCTGTTCAACAAGTAAACACTATGCTGAGAATTATGCAATTTGAGTAATATCAGCACATGCATAAACAAAGAACAGCATTAATTTCGGTTCCCTAAGAAGCATAGGATGAAATCCAGAATGTGAAACAGAGCTAGGAAAAAAGTTGGCAGTGTCTTTTTAAACTTATTTTTAAGAAATATTATGCCTAATTATTTTCCCCATGCAAATACAGTATTTAGCTAAAATGTGCTTGAAGAAAAATGATGGGTTGGACTCCTGTCTGGAATGACTGCCATTCGTTTGTTTTAAAAAATCTTCTAACTGAAGATTTGAGTAATATTAAAAGTTGTATTCCAGCTTTATCTGTTAAAAGATTTAACTAAATCTTTGACTTAGGTAATGTAGGTCAGAGGATAATTCGTAAAATATTTAAAAAGTTGATAAGATCTCTAAAATTGGCTGCTATTAAGTGATAATCAGTAGGCACCAAACACTGGTTAGGCATTGGTGGGGGTGGCATTGGGATATTTTGTGTGAGGATGGCTTTGTCATGCTGAAATGCACAAATGAGCAAAATTCTCAATCCCTGCCCCCCCAAGAGGAAGCAACGCCACCATAGATGGTAGAAACTTGCAGGTATACAAAAAATGATATCCTGCAGTTTCTAGGTGTTTGCAATATTTACTGCATTCTTTAGTAGTCTGTAAACTTAAGCTTGTGATTTAAAAAAAAAAATACAAATTTGACCTGTTCCAGCTGTTTCAAAGACTTATTACACTGTCCGCGAATATACTGCTGTTGTTCTTTTGCAGAAAACTCTTGAGTTAAATAACTGCACATGTAAGACCTTATTGAAAAATATGTCGCCTGAAAATCTAGTTGGGGCTGTTTTAATTTTTTTTTTTAGCATTTATGTGTAGGGTTTTTGTTTGGTTTTGTTTTAAATCCCTAACATGAGGATATTTAAATGCAAATATAATCTGACATTAAGGCTGCCATTTAGTATCACAAAGTCAGGAAATATACAGCAGTGTCAGTTTAGCGGTTTTGCAAGTATATAGCATTTTTTCTGTTTTTTCATGGTAATAGTGTAGCTTCAAATATTACTGCGGTGATGTATATGCTTTACAATACTCACCTTAACACATTTCATTTTGTTATGACCATAACTGTTTAGTTTCCTAATATTGTGGTTTCAACTGTGCTGACTTAATGTTACGTTAACCGATTTTTGCATTCAGCATATCCTTTTTGAATTAAATGAAATTTAAAGGTCAGTTTAAGGCCGCCGTTATGGTATGGGACAGTGACCTGTGTTGACTTGTTTTGCACCTTATCCCCCAGTGATTTCCTGAATGTTCTAAGTTGTATGACTTTTGTCATTTCTTCCCCTCTTGGGTTCTGATCTTGTAAGATGTTCCATGTGGGTACAAATGTCTGCCAACATGCGCCCGCAGGATCAGTGCCTTAGTCCTGTATATATCATCTTGGGTCACTTTTAAGGAGGTGGAAGGAGAATATCTGGGTTCCAGGTTGGAGGTATTAAGTTCTCCTAAGATGGTTTGCAGATGACTTGAAAAATAGGAACAGCCTGATAATGAACAATAAAGGATTAAAAATTAGGACAGTGTTTAAACCCCAAATTTGTATTGAACAAATAAAACGCCCACCTTGTGTAGTATCTTTTCCCTCCTCTTTTGTTCTTTATGGCAGTTATTTAGGGTCTGAGTCCGCACCCTTAAATCTCGCTGCGGTCAATCGGAATTGAAGGATGCTGAGCACCCTATGGATCAGGTTTTCAGATTTGTAACGTCTTTGAAGCGGGGACCATCTGGCTCAGTTTGGGCTGTGTATCCATATCTGCAAGTGGTATGGGGCTTGTGCTGCAGATGCTAAAGTGGAGGGCGGTGCGGGGCATTAAGTGAGAAAATCAGTGGTAGCGGAAGGTTAATTATGCGTTCATACAGTTTAGCGGGAAATGTGCAGGGTTTAGGAGATTGTAGCTAAAGGTGGGAAGATTTTTATATATTTTTTTTAAATGGCTGCTTCCTAATCCCTTTTCCTGTGTCTTCATGTCAACTGTTCAGACGTAACCTATTGTGAGCACTTTGGGGCTTGGGAGCTCTCTCTCTGGCACTGAAAACACTTATGCAAATTCAATAAATAACATTTCAGCCTGTATTACTACAATGGTTATATAACACATGTGTTAAAGTAAATGTACAATATACTTGCTTTTCATTGTTTACCATGTTTTTATTTTTTCACCTGTCTGCCGCTGCTGTTTCCTCCTTGGAATGACAGCTGTAAAGAATTCAAATGGTGGATGGCTTTGACAGGTGTAACCGAAGAACACATTTCTGAATGCTCCAAAAGAAGCAGACCATGTCATCCTATTCCAAACAATAACCTTCAAAATGGGAGGAAAAACTGTGTCTTTGCTCAGTTGCTACTTTATATGTAGTTTTTTCTAACCTTTCCTCTCTCCTCGTCAGAAAAAAGATCTCAGTTTTTCTGGTTAGTAAAAATTTTATCAACCAAGACTCCATTCTCATCTTGGTTAATCCGGTGCATGTGGTGTATTTTATAAATCCAGTACTGCTGTTGTGTACAGATACTGACGTAACTGATTTTGAAGGATTCCTGATCTCAAATTACCCCCCCCCCCGCTTCCTCCCCAAGTAATGGAATGTGTCCATGCTCCTCACCCCCACTAATAGGCAAGGCTTCAGCAGCACAGAGATTGTGCTTTAAGGTGGAGCTGGGGATGGGACTGGCTATGGGGGAGGAGCTGGGGTTAGAGACGGAGTTGGTCTGGGGGCAGAGAGGAAGTGAGGGCAGAGCTGGGCCTGGGGGCAGAGCAGGACTGAGGGCTGAACAGGTTTGGGGGAGAAGCGAGGCTGGTGGTGGAGCTCCCTCCCCACCCCCCAGGGGGGCTGGCTTCAGCCCCACTATGCGCCCCCCTCAATGTTCCTCCGTGCCCCCATAGGGGGACTCGCCCACACAGTTTGGAGACCACTGCACTATAGGTTGATTTCCTAAAAACCTGAAGGGTCTAGACGTAACTACAAAACAAGTATCTTTTTGTCTTTAACATTTAATGGAGTGTATTTACTGGCAACAAGGTCTGCCCTGCCAATAGAGTTAACCCCTAAACAGGAAAAGGATGAAAGTTCAATGCGTATTCTGTGTCCGTTTACTCTTTAGGCTATCTGCCCAGATTGCTGTTGTGATGGTGTTTTTTATTATGGCACTTATCCAGAAAAAACTGAATTGAGACCAGTAACTCATTTCACATAGGTCACTAAACAATTATCACATAGGAGTTCTGATGACTAAAAGCCTAGACTTTATTTGGTCTAATGCTGAAAGACCATGTATCTTATTATTACAGATCCCTGGAGCCACCAAGTCTCACTACAAAAATGGCACTTGGCTTCTAGATCTTGGAAGAGTTACCTTTAACACTTAACAAAAACTAAGAAAAGCTTTCCCCTCCCTGCCCCCGCCCCTCCCCGCTCACAGATGTTACAGGGAAATGAGGCATTGACTATGATCTTTCCACATTTCAGTCAAGTGTCGCTGTTCCTTAAAATTCAGTGACATCCCCTTCTAAATTGCAGTAAATGCAGGACTTTTTTTGTGTCCAAATTGCAGTAAATGAGTAATACGGGAGTCTGTCATGGTTTGAAGATGTGAGAACAATTTTTAGGAATTTACTTTCGTTGAGAGCATCTGTAATTAGCTAGTAATCCCTGTAGCGTTCTACTGTCCCTAGTTATCTCCTCACATCTGAGGAATTATCCATACACTCAATAAGAGAAATATAGTGAGAGTGGTGGGGTGAGGATTTGAGTTCATTTCGGGTTTTGTCTCTGTGACGTGGTAGTCCTCTGAACGGGGAGCACTGAACTTCTTAATCAATACTGTACATTTAACTGGGCATAGAATCCAGTTCTTCTGACACCTTACCTTCTCCCAAATCTGCTATTTAAACCATGCGGCCTCCCTACTATGTTTCACTACCACATGAAGGGCTGGGTTTGGTTCTCGGGATGGCAGACAACATGGTCAAGGCTTGCTTAAGGAGAGGCTCATCTCCTCTTTCTCTCAAACAACCTGAGAAGCCAAGCAGAGACAGGCTCCAGTGTTGCTCCGAAGGAAGTCCTGTTTAATTGTAAGGTATTTTGGCCAGAGACTCAATCTATTTTTGGAAAGCACCTAGAGTTTCGGTGCTACTGCAGTCCGGCCCTCATTGCCAAGGAGAGTCACTGCAGCTTGAGGCAAGAAAGAAATCCTATGACAGCACATACAATATTCAGTTGTTTGCATATTTAATATCTGTAGCCTTATTCCATGGAATAGTCTTTCAAATGAATGGAATTTCCATTTGTATTTCCATGTACTTTCATGGTAAGCACAATAGCTGGGTGTATGTTAGCAGTGAAATAGTTGACAGTGTTACCATTTAAACTACTTGGCTGCGAAGTTAACACTGTGTTAAAATGAATGCTTGAAATTAGAATATATCATCTTCTGTAGAAAACCTTAATCTGCAGGGAGCGGCTAGTTCGTCAGGATTTGTTGATTTTTGTTTTTGAGTCTGTAAATTTATATTGTCTCTGCTAACAAATCCATTACAAGGTACCTAGCTTTAATTCACATAGCACACCTGATCACTTGTGCAGTCTTTATGATTTCATTATATGGTACCATATTGTTTTAATCTACTTGACTCATGCTTGCCCAGGAAGAACAAAACTATGCTTTTACATCAACTGATCTTGAAGTTAAATACTCGGCACAGACTTAAGATGTGGGTTTTTTGCTTATTTTAATTTGTGGGGTGTGTGAAGGGATATGTTCTAGTAGTTCTGTAAAATCTAAAGTAAAAAACTATTATTAGCTAACCAAAAACAGCAGTTTAACAAGACTGTCTGTATTAAGTATTTCCATAACCATTAACCATCTTGGCTAAATGCCATGTAAAATGTTAGCCAGTCTGTAATTTTAATAGCATTTTGCTTCAAATGCTAATGGTAGTAGCAGTTCTAATTATGAATTCTTTACTACAAAAATAGTAGTTAGTCCTGTCTGATACTTGTGACTTTACATTCTTTCTCTCCTGACTATTGTTATAGACGAGGACTAAAAATAGTACAGTAATTAGTTGATGGAACAACATATTTTAACCCTGGCATCTAATTGTCATTGGCAAGCCTGTATGGGGCGCTTTTTTTGTTTTGTTTTGTTGTTGTTGTTGTTACAAATTGGTAAACCTTGTCTCTAGTATTGTATATAGCATCTCATGTATGTTACAGGCAAGACAAAAGAGATGCAAGTCAAAATCTCCTCCAGACTAACTAATAAGAGCAGTTGGCTGCTGCCTATAAACCTTAACGAAGGGTCAATTTGAAAATGTTCTTGTTTCAAAAGGTTTGTAAACCCACCTTCTTTATATCCTAAAAAAGTTACCATGAACAATTCAGACAGCTCCACTGTGTGAAGTTACCTTTCATTGCTGGGGATTAAAAAAGACATTTAATTGCATAGTCCAACAATCAGACTCAACATTTTCGTATTATTTGACCTTGCTCTTGTAATACTGATAACTTTTAAGTTTTCAGTACACCTCTACCCTGATATAACGCGACCCAATATAACACGAATTCGGAGATAACGCGGTATAGCAGTGCTCGGGGGCAGGGCGGGGCTGCGCACTCTGGTGGATCAAAGCAGTTCGATATAACACGGTTTCACCTATAACGCGATAAGATTTTTTGGCTCCCGAGGACAGCATTATATCGAGGTAGAGGTGTATATGCTACAATTTGAGAAGTGTGTATAAGTTTTTCTACTTTAAAAATTCAGCAAATTAAAAAAAAATGTAATGTTTGAGATATCCCATATGTAAATTTCACAAGATACTTGGATAGTGTGGTGATGGTCATACAAATGAATATAGGTAAAAAGTAAGCAGTATTAGGGAGACTGTTTCTTGGAGTGAGCATCTGTGGTGTAATCACACAAGCAGAAGTAAGTGAGAAGGCCAAACTCAGGTGCCTCCAAGTCTTAAAATAAACTACTAATCATAAAAACAGAAATCAAATACTTTATCCAGACAGACAGATAACAAAAGGACTCTTACTTTCCACACTTTACTCTTTACTTTATTACTTTCCAGGAATAAAAAATAGAAAACTGGTGCTACAGTTTATTCCAATGCTGAAGATAGACTATTTATGTAGCACCAAAAAGTGTACTTAAGACACAAGGGATGTATTCTTGGCCCCCCTGACTTCAATGGGAGTTTTGCCACTGATCGCTGTTGGGCCAGGATTTCACCTGAGGTGGTTGCCCTCATGAATCTACTGTGTCTGGTCTTGAACCTGCAAAGCAATCTGTATGAGTGGACTACCACGCTTGTGCAAAGCCTCACTGAAATCAGTGGAACTCTCTCCATCTTTTCAAGATTGGGGCCAATATCAACATGATTCACGAAAGAACATATCAATTGGAGTTGTAATTCAGATTGATTGCTATTAGCAGCCAAGTGATGCCGGGCCCTATGCTCAACTCCATGGCATTTCTCTGTTTGATGTAACAAAGAACTGGTTTATGGCAGCCATTAATGACTTCCAGCATAACAGTATTCCTAGCTCTCCTCCCAACGCAGTTTAAAATCATAGAAATATAGGTCTGGAAGGGATCTCGAGAGGACATGCAGTCCAGCCTCCTGCACTCAGTCAAGACCAAGTAAACCTCCTAGACTATTCCTGACAGGTGTTTGTCCAACCTATTCTTAAAAACCTCCAATGATGGGGCTTTTACAGCCTCCCTTGGAAGCCTATTCCAGAGTTTAACTATCCATATCGATAGAAAGTTTTTCTTAATATTTAACCTAAATCTCCCTTGCTGCTGGTTAAGTCCATTGCTACTTGGCCTATCTTCAGTGGACATGGAGAACAATTGATCACCATCCAGTTTATAACAGCCCCTACTCTGTTTGAAGATTATCAAGTCCCCTCCCCCCCCCCTCACTTTTCTTCCCTCAAGGCTAAACATGCTCAGTTTCTTAACCTTGCCTTACAGATCAAGTTTTCAAAACCTTCTAGGTGCCCAGTATTGGCACTAGTGCTGAGTAAAGCGGGACAATTACCTCCCATGTCTTGCATACAACACACCCGTTAATACACCTCAGAATAAGATTAGCCTTTTTTGCAACTGCATTAGATTGTTGACTCCTATTCAATTTCTGATCCAGATCCTTTTCAGCACTACCACCACCTATCTGGTTATTCCCCATGTTATAATTGTGTGTTGCATTTTTTTTTTCTTCCTAAGTAAAGTATTTTGCACTTGTTGAATTTCATCTTGTTGATTTAAGACCAGTTCCTAATTTGTCAAGGTCACTTTGGATTCTGATCCTGTCCTTAAAAGTGCTTGCAACCCCTCCCAGCTTGGTGTCATCTGCAGATTTTATAAGCATATTCTCCACTCCATTATCCAAGACACTTATGAAAATACTAATACCAGATCCAGGACTGACACCTGACGGGCTACACTAAATGCGCCCTCCCAGTGAACCATTGGTAACTGCTCTTTGCATGTGGTCTTTCAACCATCATGCACCCACGTTATAGTAATTCACCTGGACCACATTTCCCTAGTTTGCTTATGACACTGTCATGTGGGTTTGTGTCAAAAGACTTAATACAATTGAAATATTACAGCTATTGTTCCCCCCCCATCCACAAAGCCAGTAACCCTCTGAAAGAAGGAAATTAGGTTGGTTTGTCATGATTTGTTCTTGGCAAATCTACGCTGTCTATTCCTTAACCCTGTTATCCTCTAAGTGCTTATTCAATAACTTGTTCCAGTATTTTTCCAGGTACTAAAGGTAGGCTGATTGGTCTATAATTCTCTGGTCCTCTTTGTTTCCCTTGTTAAAGATAGGTACTATGTTTATCCTTCTCCAGTCTTCTGAGACTTCACCTGCCCTGCATGAGTTCTCAAAGCTAATATCTGACAGTTCTGAGATTGCTTCAACTAGTTCCTTAATTACTCTAGGACAGATTTCATCAGGCCCTGCTGACTTGAATAAATCTAACTTATGTTAATATTCTTTAACCTGTCCTTTCCCTATTTTTGGCTTGTGTTCCTTCCCTCTTGTTTATTAATTGTGTGGCGTATCTGGTCACTTTTAACTTTTTTTTTTTTTTAGTGGAGACTGAAGCAAAATAGATATTAAAGATCTCAGCCTTCTTGATGTCATCAGTTATTAGCTCTCCTTCCCTGCTAAGTAGAGGACCTACGCTTTCCTTAGTCTTTCTTTTGTGCCTAATGTATTTAAAGAATCTTGT
This sequence comes from Trachemys scripta elegans, assembly GCF_013100865.1. Classification (NCBI taxonomy): domain Eukaryota; kingdom Metazoa; phylum Chordata; order Testudines; family Emydidae; genus Trachemys; species Trachemys scripta. The sequence goes on along the minus strand of NC_048317.1, from coordinate 14,986,861 downwards.
ATTATTGCCTTTTATGTCCCTTGCTAGGTATAACTCAGTTTTTTGCCTTTATCCTTTCAGTTTTTTGTTTCTACGTACTTGTGCTATACTTTTGTACTCTTCCTTAGCAATTCATCCATGTTTACACTTTTCTGTAGGATTCTTTTTTGATTTTCAGGTCATTAAAGAGCTCCTGAGGGAGTTATATTGGCATCTTTCGCATCGTTATAGTTTGCATTTATTCCTTTAGTACTGTTTTCTTGAGAAACTGCAAATTGACACCCTGAATGACTTTTCACTCTAGTAGAAAGAGGATAAATAAGAATGGTGGGAGGAAGGGGAAATGAGGGCAGAAAGAAGGGAATGGGGGTGAACACAAAGTACCGTGGAGGGGGATTCAGACAGTACCCCTATAGGGGAGTTTGCAGGAAGTCCCTGAAATAGAGGGGGATAGGAGGGTCACACACAAGGAGCTTGTGTGTGTGGCAGGGGGTGGTGGGAATGAAGCAGCTGGACTGGCGTCAACCTATGAAAAGCTGGACAAGCGAGTAGCTATACTTGAAGCTCTTAGAACAGCCAGCAGAGCTTAGAGCAGATAAATGCTCTGGGCACATGCTTTCAAAGTGATGGCCAGGAACTTTGTGCAGAGCAGTGAAGTGACTGGAATTCGGAGAATATGTGGTGATGTAGCTTGGTTTATTTATATGTATTAAAACTATTCTTAATTCATAATGATACTTTGCCTTTGCGGAAGTTTGTAGAGAATTATATAATTCAAGCATTGTGTTTTTTGGGCAGGGTTATGTATTGGATGGTGTTAAGAAGGATTAATGTGAAAGGACCAGTTCTTGAAGGATGTGCAAAATACTCAGCCCTTGTTTTCAAGAATAAACTTTATTATACACAAACGCTGGCAGGCCTATTTGCATTATCAGAAGGAATGTATCATGCAGAAGAGTGTATAAGCAATATATTCTCTTACAAGTGCATGAAATTAATCTCATTAGGATATGCATTTTCCTCTTGCAAAGGGGTGGAGTGCCTGAGGAAAAGTTGTGAGGGAGCTGAAGATTTGGGGCAACTGTAATAACTATTATTATACTGGCTGAAGGTAAGGGGCCAGTTGCAAGGTCAAAGCAGCAGTCAGGGTTTTTTTTGTCTTTAATTACTCATTTAAAAACTCCCACTGCAACTGTCACATGTTCTCCTAACTTCTCTGCACCATTTGTAGTTTCAGGTACAGTGGAACCTCAGAATTATGAACACCTAGGGAATGGAGGTTGTTCGTAACTCTGAACAAAGCGTTCTGGTTGTTCTTTCAAAAGTTTACAACTGAACATTGACTTAATACAGCTTTGAAACTTCATTGTGCAGAAGAAAAATGCTACTTTTTAACCATCTTAATTTAAATGAAACAAGCACAGAAACAGTTTCCTTACCATACCGATTTATTTAAACTTTAACACCGTAATATATTGTATTTGCTTTTTCTTTTCTCTCTGCTGCTGCCTGATTGTGTACTTTCAGTTCCAAATGAAGTGTACGATTGACCGGTCAATTTGTAACGCTTGTGTCCATAACTCTGAGGTTCTACTGTAAGTTAGAAGGCCCTCATCACTGTAGTATCCAAGTACTGCAGAATCACTTTTGTCCTCCTGTCTGTGCTGGTCTTGCCTTTCTGCATTTTTCAGAATTCTTCTTCTGCCTTTCAGTGGTGATCCTTTTATTTTATGCACCTCAGACTCCTAATTCAATCCCTCTCTATTCATTTCTGTGCAGTTCCATGAATAGATCTCCTTTGCTCCTCCTCTTCCTGGATAGCCGTCTTTATCAGGTGTTCCATCTCTGTGGGTTTGCTCCACCTCCCCTCGTCTGAGATATCGATAGCGGAGTAGATATTTTTTAGGAGTTGGGAGAGGGACACAACCTATGGTTATTAACTAACTATTTTAATACCCCATTCAAGTTGCAATTTCAATTTCAGATTTCAGTGCCTTAGGAGCCACTTTCTTTCGGGATGGAAGTGTAAAGGACCGATCGCTAGCCTTCGTGCACAGCTCTTACAAACATGAGGTGTGGTGGGAGTGCGGATTTAATGCCATAAAAGTGGGGAAGAATCATGGAGGATCATCTGGTGATAGTTATGGAACATGGAGTAAAACAGGCTACTTCATTCTAGGCCAACTGGGAAATGTCTCTGGACGGTTCTGTTTGAAGGGAACAGTTTGAGAGAGTGAGAGGAAGGGCTGATAAATCTGTATTAGATATTTGTATAATGATATTGGAGGACTGGTTGTGTGAGTTTCTGTGGGTGTAACTTACAATTAGTTTTTGGGCAAGGCAAGGCAGGAGGACTTGATCTATTAAATGTTTTCAGCCATAACCGTTCAGGATTGGGGGAAAATAGGGGTTAGAATTAGGGATTGTAAAATATTAAACGGTTAACTGGCAAATGTTAGTCTTACTGTTAATCCATCCTAACCATTAACTCCTTGTGTGCTGGCTGGAACAGCCCTGGCCCCTCTCGCTTTAATCAGTTAACTAGTTAAATGATATCATTTTAATTGTTTAAACGGTTATCTTTTTAAACGATATTTACATCCCTAGTGAGAACTAATAGTCATTTTCACTCTCAACTCCTGGCCAGTGATAGCAGAGAGATAATAGCAACATGCTACTGAAGTGCCATGGTCCAGCATATGGACTGACTCAATCATGAAAGAAAAGTGTGTGTGCCATACTGAACAGTGTATACTTTTATTGCAGAAAGTTATCCTATTTTTAGACATGCAGTTTGTTACTCTTTTGCATTCCTCCTCCACTAAGTGCAAGTCCAGTCACATTGTGTGGGCCAACTAGCCACGGTAAATGCCAAGCCAGACACTTCTACCTTGATTGGGAATAACATCCCTTGTAACCAAGAGAGAGGACTGTAGGGAATGTCAAGATTTTGAAATGATAGAGTGACTCTCCTGGAAGTGTTGAGGATGAGCCGTTACAGCTGTTGCTTGTGCCATGGAGGCAGGGCGTTTGGGGAATGGTGGAGGTCAGTAGAATAGGAACTTGTGGCCTAAAGGGAGAGGTGAAGATTTCCACCCTCATGAGGTTCCATCTGCCATTTTGTAAACACTAATGGAATTTGTAAAAACTCTGAAATCTCGTTGCCCTATTCCTGAGCCTGCAAATTCTGCCCTAGTTGGTACATATTAAAATCAAAGGCTACAGATAGGTAGGCTTGTCAGAATTCAGTTTAAATTGGTAGCTGTCAGTGAACACTGATACACTGAAATTGATGAAAAAATACCCATTGCACCGGCCAGGATTGGCTGTCACTGTCCCCGTTGCTGTGCAGGGAGCCATCTGCAGCTCCGCTGTCACGGCCCTGCTCACTCACCAGTCAGGATTGCAGGGACTGACCCTGGACAAGAACTGTTCAGCAGCAAGGTGGCCTCCCCCATGACCAGGGGCTTGCCCTCTTCCATGCAGCCTGGACTGGGGGGGCGGTCTCTGCTTTGCCAGCCCAGGTCCGCAGCCTCCCACAGACCTGACTCTCAGGTGTCTTGGGCCCTTGCAGTCCCACTGTCAATGCTGTCCTACCTCTAACCCCAACCCTTCTCCCCTTAATTTCCCACAACTGTAAAAATAAAAATTGTTAAGTTGAAAAAAAAATAAAAATCAAATTCTGCCAAGACTCGTATAGGCTATAGAGAAGGGCTCCTTTGTGCTCCATTTCTTCTGAACTCCTCAGCTTGGCTGCTGTTTCCACTGCCCTGGCCCCCACCACACCTTCAGTAAGACATCTTGCACATTGTATTGGGAATCTGGTCCAGCTTGTTGGTTCCTTGGCCTGCGTGGCTTCTACAATCAGTTTTTTCTTCTACCTCAGGATTAAGCCAAGAGGTGCTTCCATGCTATCTAATAGTACCCCAGGCTTGTGGAAGGGTGAGTCCAAGGGATTTGGTCCATTTCCTCATGTAATCAAGAAGTTTTACGCTTGGAACTGCATCTTGAGTCATGTATCTTTATGTGAAATATGTTTGCTACCTGTGGAGATGCCACTCCAGTTACCTAACATAGACTGAGTGAAATATTGCTATGACAGATTTAACTGGCCCTGGACCATCATCCTTTCCCAGATCTATACCAGTCGTGCCTACATGTCTGCCTCTGACCAGCTGGCCATTTGATTATATAAAGGTCTCCATTGAGCTGGGTGATGTGACAAATTTATTGACCAGAGGTGGTAGGAAAAGATGATGGTCACAGTGAAAATAGCTCTCAACTGAGCTCCATGGCACATGGCATACCTGTAAAAACAGCATTACTTCTGGCCAACTTGAACCCTGTGCAGTGGAAGTGTGAAAATAGATCAGAAAGACCACCTGAACCGTGAGTGACCTATGCACTGAGACACATTCATGGCAGAACTATATCGCCCGTGATCTCAGCTTACACTGAGACTGAATATGTGGAGATTGGAATGGTTCTCTTGGACCACTTGGTAGTTAATCATGTTTGAAGCAAATGTAATTTGAACAGTGGCTGTAGTACTAGTGCACCATTATGAGCACTTTTCTGTGTACACCCCAATTGTGTTACTGGCTTAAGTATATGGTGGCTAACTTGCCAAATTTCTCTAATCTAGACAAGGCTATGATGGCTTCCACTGCCGTGCTTAAAGTTTGTTAACTTAGTTAAACTTTGTAAACTTCTCCACAGATATCCCTCCCTCCAACCTTTCTGCCTTGAAAGTTTTGTGTAGTAGTTAAACTTGACCATAAGAGCAGGTGGAAGCAATTTAGGGCTTTTGCCAAGTAAAAAGACGTCTTTATTTTGTTTGCATTTGTCTGTAGTGTACTTCTGATGCCTTCCAGTTAATTCACATAATAAACCTTAAGATACCTTTTTGTTAAAATTGAAAAGGTAGCTGGATGGACTTTAGAGTAGCTGACATTTTCTGCTGCCGTTGGAAGTGATAAGACAGCACAGCTTTGAAGAGAAATGAGGTGGCATGGGTTTTAGATCTTTGCAGATGTTTGCAGGTCACTTGTCTTCCATTGAGCAGAGGAGATGACTTCACCACAGGATAGCTTGATGGGGCAGCCTTTTTTCCTGAGAGGAGAGAGACTAGTGCACAGTTAGAAAGCAGTACAACTAAGCCAGGTCTAAGACAACATCATGGAGTGTGTTCAGCTGTTACGATTATTGTGCTGTTATTTGTGTATTAAGTCAAGAGGAAATGAGTTCTTTCAGTTTCAACATCAACAGTATAATGTAGCAGTATTGTAGCATGATTTGGGTGAAGACAAACAGTACTTGTTGAATGAGAAAACAGATTTGCCTTGTTTAGCACTGGGGGAAGCTACTTCTAATTACCAGGTAATAGCACTTAACTGGTAAATTACAGTGACTTCCTGTGGAAGTTGACAAGTCTTCAATTTTTAGGCCCTGATGACATTTTGAAAAATTTGCCCTAGTTTTGTGTCATGGATAATTGCACCTGTGCAAAGCTGAGTTTACACTGGTGTGGCTTATTACTGAAGTATGTCATACGGGTATATGCTAGGGGTTTGTAGTGCTCTAACTACATTGACATACGGGTATAATCAAACCGGTGAATGTTTTTTGTATTATCTCCAAGGCTGTTGACAGCAGTTTGTTGTTAGCATTTTTCTAGTAAAAATTAAATCATTTACCAATGTTAACGTTTTACTTGAAAGGTGACCTACATTAGAAATTAAGATCTTCCCTACCCTGGAAGACTCTGTGGAAGACTAATAGGATAATGACATTATAATCACTAAGGAAGTGAGACTTGATTGAGAGAGGTTTTTCTTTTGGAGTGCTAGTCCCCATGTGTATTCCTCTGTGGAGTACCTATGTATTCCTTGCCCCCAGAGCTGAGGAATTTTGCAAGCAGTGTCCATGGGTCCACATGTGCCCTCTGGCTCACTTCGTGCCTCTGACCATGGAGATAGAGGGTGGGGCGGACTGATGGCCTCTCCAGTTCCTTATCACCACCACATGGTCTGGATTGGAACCTCTAGTCTCTGAAGCTTCAGCTTTCTTCTGTATCAGTGAAAATATATTTTAGATATCTGTAAATAGTTTTTATATTCTTGAGTTTTAAAGTTTTTATCTAATAGTTTGTGTTATATTTTTAGTCTCCCCCACCGGGGGAGCACCCCCTAGCCCCTGTACTCCATTTAGGTACTGGACTCTGGGCTTCAAAATGTGTGCTTTCTGCCCGCGATCCTTCTTGGTCAACAATGACCACCAATGTTGTTTGTACTGCCTTGGGGAAGCCCACATCACGGCAAGATCCAGTGTCTGCTGTTCATTCCCTAACTGTACCTGGGAAGGGCAAGAATTTCACCTTAGGAAGCACCTAATGGAAAAGGCCATGAGGCCTTGGTCGGACCCAGGCTAGGGGACCTCACCGTACATCAACCTGGCTTAGCAGTGAGATCTGAATCAGGAGTGAAGGTATCTGCCCCCACAGATCCCTGTGTGGGGTCTTGTCAGGAGAGCATAGGGTGACCAGATAGCAAATGTGAAAAATCAGGACATGGGGTTGGGGGTAATTGGAGCCTATATAAGAAAAAGACCCAAAAATCGGGACTGTCCCTATAAAATCGGGACATCTGGTCACTCTAGGAGAGCAAGTTACGTCTTCCTCCAAATCCACTTTGAAGAAGCCTGATCCAGCCCTGCCTAAACTGAGCCCTAGCTCAGCCTAACGTAGTACATCCTAAGGGCATGTCTACGCTACAGAATTAAGTTGACTTAAGTTATGTCGACGTAAAGCCAGTGCAGTAATTAAATCAGTGATGTATATCCATGCTAGCTCCTTCTGTCGCTGGTGCGCATCCTCACCATGAGCACTTGCACTGGTTGTCAGTGTGGGTCACTGACAGCTAGTATGGGTAAACAATACTGATTTAATTACTGCGGTGGCTCTGTATCTATATAACTTAAGTTGACTTAATTTTCTACACTGACGCTGCGTCATCCTAACTACCTAAGTACTATGCCTCTTGCAGAGGTGGAGTTAAGTTGGTGTAATGGGCGACTTACGGTGGTGGGAGCAGCATTGAGGCGCAAAGAGTTAGGTTGGTGCTTACGTTGACCTGACTCCCTAGTGCAGACCAGGCCTAGGCATGATAGTCGACAAGTCTGGGGCTCCATTGGCACCAGATTGTGATCCAGCAATACCAGTGCTTCTGCTACTCCCCAAGCACAACCCCTGGGATCTGTCATCACTGACAAAGACCAGTTGCCAAAGGCATCGGTCACCCACAGTTCCATCTTTGTCTTCAGTGGCACAGTTTGGGGAGACAGGATGCCTCTCATTCTGAGAAGACCAGGACCTATGCTCCTTCTGAGGATGCCTTCGCTCTCCCTGACCCAAAGTCTCCCACTCCTTTGAGTCCCTCCTTTTTGAGAGAGGTTATTACTCCACCAGGGGGCGTCAGCCTTTGGAAGGAGTTTGTCTCCTATTCCATCTTTGGGCTCTGATTTCCCTCCAGTAAGTGCAGTTAGCACCATCGTTGGAACTGGAATCCGTTTTCTCATCACATGGAGATTTTGAACCACCCAGTGAACTGTTATGCTCTCCTCCTCCAAGACGCACCTTCTCAGTCAGAAGACTTGGGCTAGCTTGAAACCAACCTCCACCTCATCATCTGCCTCAGAACTGTTGATACCCCATGCTTTGGGGACCACTGCAGCTGCCATTCAACCCATCTTACTGGCCATACTGAGGGCCATGGGACCAGTTCCATTCTGCAGAGTCAGTCTGGTCTGCTAGGGAATCACCCCTTCCCTTCCCTTTGAGGGGCAACCAGAATTGCCCCCAAATTCTAGAGAGGAAGAGGAGTAAGCCCCAGTCTGGTGGTTTCACCAGATGCAACAAGATTGCAGTCTCCATCACCAGATGAGGTGGTGACTCTGATATCTCCATTCTCCCGCAATGACTATAATGCATTCCAGAAAATCCTTTGCAGAATTGCAGGGAAGCTGCAGATGCCTCTTGAAGATTGTCAGTACAAGCTCCTGGATATCCTTCAGTTCTCCAGCACTAGTAGAATAGTGCTCCTGATTAAAGAAGCTATTCTAGAGCCAACTAGAATGGTTTGGCATACCCCAGCTACCTGCACTCCTGTCCCTAATAGGTCAGAGATATGGTATTATGTCCCAGCCAGGAGAATTTCTGTTCTCTCACCCTGCTCCTAATTCTTTAGAGGTCCAAGCTGCTGCACAGGGATCTCGTCAGCAACACTCTCTATCTACCTGTATTGACAAGGAGGGCAGGCATCTCGACTTAATGGGAAGGAAGGTCTTTTAATCTTCTAGCCTCCAGTTCAGGATAGCCAGTAATGCTTGGTAACTGGCTAAGTACAACTTCCTGAACTCTTTGAAATTGTCTTTACTGACAGTCTCCCGCAGCAGGACAGAACTCTTTTCTAGGCTTTCATAGAGGAAGGGAAAATGGTTGCCAGGACAACTCTCCAATCAGCAGTAGATGAGACTGATATATTTTCGAGGGCAATGGCTACCGCTCTCATGATGTGCAGGGGGTCATGGCTCCATGCTTTGGGGTTTCCTAAGGAGGTCCACAACACTGTTGAAGACCTTTCCTTCAGTGAGACTTACTCATCCATCTTTTGATTAAATAGGTATCTATGCACTTTAGAGGTCTCCTGGGTCACCCTTAATTCTGTGGGAATATTTACACCGGCCTCAAATAGAAAATTCAATCAGCAACAATACAAACCTAGACCAATAGCGCAATGGTTCTTCCACCAGAGACCTTATGAGCCACCCCACAAAAGGCAGAGAGGTCAAAAGACCTACTTCCTCACCCCTTCTGCAATGGTTCCTCATTCCAGTCCCAGCCCTTGACTAACCATTCTTTTTGATTGGAGTTAAAGAACTTGCAAACCAGTGACTCCAACACCTCCTGACTCCCATGAACCTTTTGGTGGTTGTCTTGCACACTTTTTCAGCACCTGGAATGCAATAACAAGACCAAATGGGTGTTCAGCATCGTCCATTTGGCCTATATGATAGTTTGCATCCCTACCCCATCCATAATCCCCTTCTCAAACAAGACGTGGAATATTTCTAACAGCAAGAAGCCATAGAGTGGGTTTCTCTTCAATACCAAAGGAGGTGTTTTTACTCGACATATTTCCTAGTCCCCTTTCTTGATCTCTGCCATCTCAACTACTTTATTTGTAAACCCAAGATTTGCATGGTCTCGTTAGCATCTATAATTCCATTTCTGGAAAAAGACCTTGTTTAGAGCTCTCAACATGAAGGATGCCTGCTTTCATGTGGACGTTGATCCTGCTCACCGATGCTTTCTCAGATTCATAGTCTGCTCCAACCACTTTCAGTACAGAATACTACCTTTAAACATTGTTCCTGCCACAACGGTCTTGACCCAGGTGTTCTGTCGTAGCAGCCTATATCAAATGCAGTGGTTTCACTGTCTTCCCCTACATCGATGATTGGCTTCTTATCGCCAAATCATGCCAAGAGGCCCAAGCATTGACTGTGACAATGGTTACAACTCCTCTTCTCTCTGGAGGCCAGCATACACGGTGACGAATCCATTCTCATCCCTGCACGGACTTGGGACTTCATCAAGGAATCCTTAAATTCCATCACTGCAAGGGCTTATTTGCTGAGAAACATATTTCAGGGTAAGAATGTTATCATAGACCCGACCATAGCTAAGGCTATGATTTAATCACGGGTATTTAGTAAAAGTCATGGGCAGGTCACAGGCAAGAAACAAAAAATCACAGCCTGTGACCTCTCCGTGACTTATACCACAAATACACCATATTGAATGGGGGGGGGGGGGACCGTTGGCACTAGCTGCCGTGGTGGGGCCTGCTGCCGCTCCGACTGCCCCGGGACGGCTGCCGGGACCCGCCGAGCTGCGTCTGCTTCTGCCGCACCCGGGACTGCTGCTTGGTCAGTCCCTGCGGCCAGCTGCCCCGGGACCACCAGAGCACCGGCTGGTGCAGATGGCCACAGGCTGCTCCACCAGCAGCCAGTGTAGCTGTCCCCAGGGCAGCCTGAGCCATGGGGTTAGCCACACTGGCCGCTGCAGAAGTCAGGGAGGTCGCAGGAAGTCACGGAATCCGTGATTTCTACGACCTCTGACAGACACAGAGAGCATTTCAAGACTGGTCTCTCTCTCCTAGGCCATATGGCCTCATGCACTTACGCTGTGTCTTTTGCAAGACCCTACATTCGTTGCCTACAAATGTGGCTTCAAACTGTGTACCTGACAAACCAACAGTCCATGAGTACCCAAGTGACTGTTCCCACCAAATTGATATCGTCCATGTCCTGGTGGAAGAATTCCTGTCTGGTTTGCAGTGGCATTCCCTTCCTTGCCTCCGCACCAGACATGATAATCCTTACTGATGCATTCATGTTGGGTTGGGGAGCTCAAAAGGACAACCGTACCACATAAGGCATCTGGACATCTTGAGAGTCCAGAATGCCCATCGGTGTTCTAGAGCTACAAGCAGCTCAAAGGGCTTGTGAAACCTTTCTCCTGTTCGTTCAAGGTCACCGTTCCCTCATAATGTCAGACAACATCATGACTGTCTTTTACATCAACAAACAGGGAGGAGAGAGATTTTTTTCCATTGTGTGCAGAAGTGGTCAGTCTGTGGAGTTGGTGCATCAGCAATCAGATTACCTTGTCGGCAGTCTACCTCCCAGGAAACCAGAACGTACTAACAGACGCTCTCAGCAGACACTTTGCAGTCAGTCAGACATGGGAGCTTCACGACTCAGAGTGAAAATATTGTTTACCACAATGGGGAATCCACACCAGAGACCTATTCACCTCCCAAATAAAAAGGAAGTGCAACATATTCTGTTTCAGAGTAGTCCTGGGTCACCACTCACAGGGTGATGCTTTACTCCTTTTATGGTCAGATGTGAATTATGCTTTCCCTCCATTACCACTCCTGCCTCAAGTTGTGCACAAGATTTGGCATTGCCCCCAACTGGCCCAGACAGCTTTGATTCCTGAACCTCCTGTGTTGCCTCGTGCACCAATCCTCATTCCTACATTTCCTGATCTCCTGACTCAGGGAAACAGCAAGATCAGGCATCGCAACCCACATCTGCTTCTTCTTAGAGCCTAGTTTTAGAGTGGGCATCGTCCTCAGAGCAATCATTGTCTGAAACTGTACAGAACATCCTTTGTAATAACTGGAAGGATTCCACTAGGAAATGTTACCTAGCCAAGGGGAACCATTTCTCTGTGTAGGCGCATCAAAGATGTATTTATCTGGAAGCCATAGATATTCCTTTCGTTCAGGACTGTCTTCTTTCATTGAAGACAGCAGGTTTGTCTGTCAGTTCTTATGGGTCCACTTGGCAGCAGTCAGTGCATCCCATCTGCCTTCACAGTGCTACTCGATCTTTGCACATCCTCTGATTAGGCCTTCCCAGAATTTGCTAGTCAGAACCTTTCTGCCGATTAAAAACACCTACTCCTCAGTGAGGCCTGAACCTTGTTCTCTCAGTACTCACTAAGCCAGTGGTTCTCAACCAGGGGTCCAGGGCCCCCTAGGGGGGCACAAGCAGGTTTCAGAGAGTCTGCCAAGCAGGACCAGTGTTAGATTCACTGGGGCCCAAGGCAGAAAGCCTAAACCCTCCCTGAGGAGTTATATCCTGGTTTGGGTTTCTGATTTGTGTGAGGAAGCAAGACAGTGGTGGATGTTGAATCTTTTTTTGAACCTTGACATACAGTATTTCAATATGCTGTCCTACTACCCGGTTTTTCTCAAGCTAAATTTACTGAATTTTTTCTAAAAAGAGAATAAAGCATGGTGAAAATAACCTCTGAATTTGGTGCTTGTTAAGTAATGGAAATAGTTAGACTCAGTCAATAGGTGCTTTGTAAATATCATGGGTTTTTTTTCTGCATTGCACCCAAATCCTGGTGGTCATCTTTGCTCTTTCTGTTACTGCCTGTTTCTGTGAGATGGAAGTGTCCATGAGCTACCACTGAGCTGCTTTCTACCTGGCCCAAAGGAGGATTTGAACCTAGGTCTACAGAGGCAACATGCACTAAGCTTCCACCTCTCCTCCCCCAAAAAGAGAATACAGCTGCTCTCTCCCCTTATGGAGTGGGTCCAGAAGAGGCGGAGGAAGGTCTCTGTCTCCCAATGCTGCTTCCTCCAGCATCTCTCCTTCCAGAGTGGGGAGCCAGGTCCAGAGGGTTACCCTGGGGTCCACCCAGGTTATCCGGCCACCATCTCTCCTTCCAAGGTGCCCAAACCTGGCCGCCTCCTTCCAGAGCAGGGAGCTGGGTACAGGGAGTTCAGTACTTCCTTTTTTTAGGACTTGAGCACTGACGTAAACCCACACACGCATGTCTTCTACTGCGTTGCCTTACTTCAATATGCAGCCTGGTATTTACACTCAGACTAACTTCTTATTAGCATAAACAGATCGACCCAATGTAGTGTATTGGATTTTGTTAACATAATCAGTATTTTCATGTGTCTGAGTGGTCCAGAATTTGGCAAAAATCAGTGTGTGTAAAAAAACAAACAAAAAAACACCCCACAAAAAAACAACTAATAGCTTTTGTAAAACCCAGGATTTTTTTTTTTGCAAAAACTGAAAAAGTCCGTGGGAATGCTGGAATATTGCTCATGTACCATCCAAATATCTGGAACCATTTTACTAATTGCCCCTTTAATTACGCAAGTGTGAACTGTAGAGGCTGATCTGTCTAGTTTGAATCCTGTCAGCTTTGTTGGATTCAGGCATGCATGTGCCTCTGTCCTCCGTCCCCTCCCACTCTGTTTGCTTCGTTCTTGCACACAAGCGCTCAGTGCCTAAGGTTTGCAGCTGGTTGCCTAAGTGAGAGTGGAGGATTGATCTGTGATGCAGCCCTCGTTTTGATATTCTTCCTCTCGCTCCTGAATCGAGTTTAAATTTTAAAACAATACTGCTTCTTTTGGATCATTAAAAAGTGGTTGAATTTTTAGGCCTGACAATTTTGAAAGATTAGCACTGCACGCACATAAGACCATGTTAACTGCTGTGCGTTACACTTGGTAATCATTGAGGAAATTGCTAGTTTCTGGTACCTAGTTGTCTGGAATATCTGATTAGATTATTGAGCCCTGTAGCAAACATACACAAATCACTTTTTCAAGTAGTCCCATTAAACTCAATGAGACTGCTTATGTGAGTTAAGTTACATGTACCTTTGCAACACTGGAGCCCTAGTCTCTTGTTATAGTTGGATTGTTTGAAGTAAACTGTGTTTATAGGGGAGATTTACCTGTAGTTTAAATGTAAGTTTCTGTGATGACACTTCCTGGAGTTCAGAAATTGCATGTTGACTTTTGTATTTTTGCACCAGAGTTAGTGTTAAGTGTATCGGTGCCATAAACAAAGAATATTTTTGACAAGTGATTGTGAGCCAAAAGAAGAGTCAATATTTTGTTCTCAAAATATAATTTCAAAAGCTATTCTACATTTGTATTGCTGATAATTGCCCATAGAGACACGTTGAAATATTGGAACATCCCTAATATAGACTTAGAGAGTACATGTTGTCTTGCTTTTTTCCTTTACCTCACTTTTTCATTTTACATGTTTTTCTGTATTTTGTTTGCAGTTCTTTTTTTCTGCCATTATCCCCTCTCTCCCTCTTTCCTTTAATTCCTTGGGTCTTCCCGCTATCAGTTTTTCTCCCCCTCTCCATCTTTTTGAGATTAATACATTGAATCAAGGGAAAATAGTATCTGTCTCCCACTCCTCTAGATTCCTCCCTCAATCTCCTCCCGCTGTAGTTCCATGCTCCTAGAGATGGAGTTACAGGGGTGTTGAGGTTGGCTCCTTCATCTTTAGACAGGCTTCCAAGGGTGGAGTTCCTTAAGGTTGCTGCTGCTGCCACCTTTCTTCTTCCTTGAACTTAAGCGTGGAAGAAAGGAAGGTGATTCACAGAGTCAGAGATGATTCTGGATGCTTGTAAGGAGTTGGGCGTGAGAAAAATCTAAAGAACAAGTCTTGGAGCAAAAGTTTGGTGATATTGTTGACATGGTACATGAGTGCCTATCAGGCCTGTGCTGCCAAGGTTTTAGTTTACATTTTCCTGCTTTTAGGGAGATATTTTATATGCTGGAAGTCTTGAGACCTCTCTTTGAATCTAGGTTTTGTCTCTTACACACTGTGACTTTGGGCAGGTTGCTTCCCTCCTGTAACTAGCCGGTCTATCTGCAATATGGAGAGTGATTCTTACTCACCTGTGTAAAGCACTTTGAGTTGTATAGATGAAAAATGCTGTGTAAGCGCTAAGAAATATTAGAACACTACAAACTGTGCTTTCTCTCTGCATAGTTCTTGTGTTGAAAGCCTTTATTAATGTTTCGCTATGCAAACCCATTTTTAAACGGTTTGTTTTGGGAGAGGAGTTTTTATTTATAATGTGATTTCCAACTCTTTGATCAGAGGACCTGCTAAGTTGCTGAAGAAACCGTTGTAACCGATTCCTTAAGGCTTATTGTAAATTTGGAGTAGTATAAGGCTATTCAGAGAATCTAGTATTTTTTTTTAAAACTAACATTGTGCATCTGAATTTGCTCCTTCTATCCCTCGCAGGCAGAATGTGTGGCACCAATCTGTGTGGATCAGATAAACTCTTTTCAGATAAACTTTATTAAGGAGCCATTGTAGGCTCAGATGGTGAGGTGCTGTTTAATGCTGATGATTTTATGCTATATACACTGCCAACCTGTTGATTTTAAATGTTAGTGTACTACTTCAGAATGTTTTTATTCTTCATTGTTTAATATTATGAATGTTGATTCTACCCTGTCTTCTAAAGGAGATCACGTTAACCTCTGCATTTTTTCATTTGCTTGTGCACAGAGATATCAATACAGCTCTTTTTGCAATATTAATCTCTACTGTAGCAAGGGAAATCATTCTTATCGGTCTTAGAGTTGCTTATTTTTACTTTTGAATATATGTGTAGAATTGGTAGAAAATATACTCCAGATTTTAAGAGTTGTAAAGATAAGTCATATTTTGCACCTAAACAGCCTTGTGATGTATTTTAATAAAGAATAAGGTTCACTGGCATTTTATGTCTGAAAAAAATAAATTATAAACTGATTACCTTTTTGTTTGTAATTGGAATGAAATACAGTCAGTGCCTCATATTTTTCTCCTCCATTTATAATAGGTGCGTTCAATGGATGAACTGAACCATGATTTTCAAGCACTAGCTCTGGAGGGAAGGGCTATGGGAGAGGTAAGTGAAACCTCTTTAGAACAGATTTGTGTGTGTGTGATGGGACGAAGGGAAAAGAGATCATTCTTCAGAAATGAGAGGTGGATTCTCTTCTCAAGGGAGGAATGGCGGATGTAGTTTTGAGGAAGTCCTGCATCATGGCTGTTGCAAAAAGTCTGTTAGGAGGTACTCCAGCCTAGGAAGAGAAACATCTAAGCCCTCCAGGTGTTCTACCATCAGCAAGTAATAAAATAGTGGTTGTGCTGAATGGTGGAAACATTAGAATGGAGCTTGCTTAGTTTATGTGAAGGGGTTATATGATGGGTTTGTCTGCAGTACCAGGGAACTGGAGTTGATGCCCCTAGAGATCCCTTCCAGTTCTATGGCCTGTGTTCCTATGTCTTGCTACCAGTATCATACACTTGTCGCATGTTCCTTTTAGGTATACAGGTAATTAATAGACTACATAACCAAGGCTTTTTTTTTTTTTTTTTTTGGTATGTAAGTGACTGTTCTCCATTTCTTACTATCGACAGCTTTAGCCATTGTGATGAAGTTTAAAAAGCTATACATGGAGAGCTTGCAGTTTAAATGAGTTAGACATCTTAACCTCATGCTTCAAAACTGATGGGTGCCTTTTTCTGTGCAAGTTACTTAGAACACTGCAAAGGGGCAATGTCAAGGGTGGTACCTGGGGCAAAAAGCAAGATTCCCCCCGTCCACTAAAATGGTCCTCGGTCCGTGAAGTTGTGTGGGTAGAAAGTTCTCTTAAGTTTACTAATGCCCGCAGAAGAATTAGAAAGAAAGTTAGCAGGTCTTAAATGAAAAGAAGTAATAATAATTTACTTGATTCTTGTATCCTAAGAGGAATTGTAGAATTACTAGAGTCAGACATGGTGTGAAATGCAACAACGAAAATGACCTGCCCAACTTTAAATGCCCATGTTAGTTGCAAAACATGTTCTGCTCTCCTGGTTTCTTACGGCTCAGCTTAATATTCCTTCTGCTGTTCACAGACCAGTTTATTTTCTCTTCTGTCTTGTGAGCAAGCTGGCTGGCTCCTCAAGCCAGTATTATTGTCAGAGTGGATAAAAATCAATGATTTAAAAAAAAAAAACAGGTTTATTTAGAATTAAATTTGAAATCGACAACCTATGTTAAGGCCTGAACTTATTAGAATCCTATTAAAATAATTTGAATTCAGTTCAGTTATTCAAGTAGTAAATATTTGCTGCCAAAGTTTTAAAGAGAGTCAAGTTATTGAACAGGTAGAAATGTCTGGTTAAGCACCTGGAACCACAGTTTGAAGAGCCAAACCAGTTTTTGACAGCTGTAGGTGCAGAGAGAATATTTATTTTCAGTTGAGTGACTATTTCGATTCAATCACTACTTCAGTCAAAGTTGAGAAACCTGTTGGAGTTGGAAAAAGCAGGAAAGTCTGTTTTCCTCTTCCAATATATGAATAAAAATGGAGGGGTGAGGATGAGAACTGCTGATTCTTAAATCTTGAAGGACATGGTTGTTGGGATAATTTCAGTTTGCTAACTATAAATAATACTTTGTTTTAATAAATCAGTTTTAAATGTAAAACATAGAATCATAGAAATCTAGGGTTGGAAGGAGTCATCGGTTCCTGCCCTCTGTGCTGAGGCAGGACCAACTAAACCTAGATGTTTTGATAAATATTACATATCTAGCACATTTAAGATCATTTAAAAATGGGTTGTGCATTTTTAATTAAATTCCAGTTTCCATCCAAATGCATCTTGACACTAATCATTTAATAAATAATGTATCTTTCACTGTTCTCTCTTAATATTTACATTATGATAATCTGAATAAATGTATCTTAAGCTATGAAGTAAAAGACCATGTATAGATATAGTGTATCCTCCTAATTAGGTGAAAAATTAGTTTAAAGTCCGTATTTAGTTGCAAATCAACATGTTTTAATGATTACCAGCCAATGAGACTCGACCTTTCCTTAGGAAAATAACAAAGAACAGAAGCAAAAAAAGATGAAAATAGATGTAAATCAAGGCTTCCTGATTGAAATCACTCCACCCTGTTATCAGTCTTAATTTTTGTAAAGACAGTGCCATTGCTGTTTACAAAAGAACTTTGCATCGTGTGCTATTGTTCTTTATCCATGCCAGCTTAGTTTAGGTGTAATGTGTATTTAATTTCTAAAAAAATCCGCATTGCTTATTCCTCGGATTGTAATGCCTTTGATGTCTCTGCGCCCTGGCTGAACAGCTTAGCTATTTGCAGTATTCTTCCACACTCTTGTCGGTTTGCAGTAGGGGAGTATTGCTAGGGAAAGCTTTAACGTGTGCACATGTCTCATTGCTGGTCATAATGTTCTGTTTAGTACTCACTGTGTGATGGTCCACAGCCTACATAGATGTACTGTATCACATATTATAGATTGAAAGTTGATTCCCTCTCCAGCCAGGGCAAGACCTTTTCTCGTCAGCACATTTTCTAGAGCAGTGTCCAGTCAGGTTTTAAATACTCCAAGCAGTTGGGCTTCTGCCACTTCTCTTACACTCTTACGACGCAGTACATCTCCGGAAGCTTTCCTAACATTCAGTGGAAATTCTTCTATCCTGAAGTTTGTCCTCTTGTTACATCTTTAAATAATTCCTTTGCATCCTTAATGTTTGCACCTTTAATATATTTGTAGACCATTCTCTGTCCCCTCCCTCCTACGTAGGTGCTGCTTAACCAAACTATGCATGTTTAGTTTTTAACCATTCCTCATAAGTCGATCACTTTAGGGGGGAGGGATAGCTAAGTGGTTTGAGCATTGGCCTGCTAAACCCAGGGTTGTGAGTTCAGTCCTTGAGGGGGGCCACTTAGGGATCTGGGGCAAAAAAAAAAAAAAAAAATCAGTACTTGGTCCTGCTAGTGAAGGCAGGGGGCTGAACTCTATGACCTTTCAAGGTCCCTTCCAGTTCTAGGAGATAGGATATCTCCTTATTTATTTATTTATTTATTTATTTATTTATTTATTTATTTATTTATATATATATAAACACACACACACACTCACTCACTCCTGCCCCATATAATTTTAGTTGTGTGATAAATAAAAACAGTTCACCAAGCTTCCCAACTGGTCCCAGCATTCAATTGCTGGTCAAATACCACAGTGGGGTTGATGCCCAGTACGAAAGTAGATAGACCTATTCAAAAATAAAACTGCAAAATAGCAGATGATTCAACAGGCTTATGCTCAAAGGACGGAGCTACACCAAGATAGCTCTTCCAAGGTATTTTCAGTGTTTGAATCATTGCAAGAGGCAAGTAACAAAGCTCTTAAGTGGAAATAAGATAAATCACAAAGTCTGATCCTGTCCTTCTTAGAGGATCTTAAAATATGTTCCAGTGCAAAAAGGCCCCCTGGCAGAGTTCCTTGAATTACAAACATCATCCAGTCCATATGAAGCTAATATGTTGAAATCTGCTGTGTGGAATTACAAAAATCCTGCCCATTCCACCTTGAACTATTGTCAGTATACAGACCTCCAAAAAGAAAAATACTTGCTCTCCTCAAGCTAAGCAGAAATACTTTGGATAATATACACAATATTACCAAATCTCTCTGTAGTATAGCTCTATTACATATACATTACAGAAGAGGCAGTTTGTTAGTGTGTAGTGGCTTCTTTTTTCATTAAATTTATTCTTTCACTAACACAAGGAAGTTTAAAAAATCATTCTCCTTGTCCACCCCCATTCTAGTCTGTTTTGGAGACCAGTCCCATTGAGGGTGTAGATTCCATTGGTAATCCTTTAGTGACATTCCCATTTTGCTTTGGCAAATGCTACTTTTCAAAATGCCTTTCTTCTTACAGTTGGTATGTTGTGAGAAGTGCAGAATTGCACCTCTGGAGAAGGGCCACTTCTGTAGCCATAGAAGAGGGACAGCACCGGCCCAAGCTTCTCTTGCACAGCTCCGTCATTGTACCTGGAGGGACTACCTTGGACCGTGAGAAGTATACTTCAGTCTGTACAGTCCATTAAATCCTTGGCTTTTGCTGAGAATCTTGGCGTGTTGATACTGGTTGTACTTTCCAACCAGTTCCCAATAGGCGACCAGACTTATTTGACATACTGGGTAAAGCTATTTAGCAGCCTGTTGTAGCTCTTAGTCACTATCAAGTTGGGGTGGGTTTAAACCGACTAATTTGAATTGCAAAAGCTGAATAGCTCATTACAGATTCACTGACCCAGCCCCTAAAATGCTTGTTTTTTAAGAGTCATGTGATTGGATGCTGTCTTCTCAGTTGCTAAATTCAATCTTCCCAGGAATTGTGATCCCTCTTTGGGAGTCTGTACATGGCTGTTCTTTCCCATCCCTTTGCAGATGTTTAATGACATAGGATAAAAATGCATGTTTGTAGTTCCATACAGTAATAATTCAGAACAAAATATTACTGCTTCCTGAATTACACCATCTCTGTGTTTTAAACTTGCTGTGTTAGTGAGTTTCACATGACTATTTTGAGGTCTGGTCCCTCCATCCACTATTCGCAAAGATCAGGAAGCAGTGTTGGGCAGGTCCTCCGAGTAGAGTTCTTATCCCTTTTGCAAGACACATCTGACCAGATTGTGCCATTTGGTCATAGGCCCACGATGGCTCTGTGTAGAACCTCTCTGCCCTATGAGGAACACAGGGAAGTAGTGCTTAAGAAGGCACATCCCACCCAAGCAGACTGGGGTGCCAGAGGATGGTGCAGGCTGATCCAGTCTCTCAAGGAAAGAGGTTCATGGTCCTAGCTCCTTCCCAGAATCTTTGGGGCATCATGTACCCCTTAGGCACACGCCAGTGGCGTGCACAAGAGGGAGGGCATGAGGAAGGCTCCTTGCATGCTCCTCTCTCCACCTGTGAAACTATCTGATCCTTTAACAGGAGGGTAAGGTTAAGTCCTGAGAGTCCATACCTTTAGGAATCTAGATATTTGGCTTTTGCCGCAGGAATGAATCTCTGTCATTTAATTCCTTCATCTACTCTGTTTAACTTGATTGAGCAGTTTGCTCACTTTACAGCCACATCGTTACCAAAGCAAATGATGTGATGTTCGATGTTGGTGATTCTTGCGTCTAGCTTATCTGTAACTTGTTTTTAGCACAGTTGATGCTTTCGCTTAGCTGCCTTTTTTCCCCTTGTGCTGATCTAGTTCTGATTATTATTTTCCTGCCTTGACAGAAAAACTGGAACTGAATGCAAATTAGATCTCTCTGTTTTCTCCCAGCCCTTCTGTAGTCCATTTCTTTGGAATCTAGAGAATATCAATTCACTTGGTTGCAGTGAGTGTTGAGAGGGGAGTCCAGGAGGTGTGGTTTGGCTTTAAAGCAGGATAGTTGTGTTCCCAGTTGGCTTCCTTCTCCTTATTCTACACAATGTTTGCATCTGTGCATGTTATTCGGCTATTAAACTTTCCTTGATTGTAACCGTGCTGAAAAGTGACAAACTTTAAAACAACATAAGAATACTTCCATGCCAGTGTTTCCAACCGTATATTGGTTTATCAAAAGGCCAAAACATGCTCGTTGTCTTACAAAACAATGTTTGAAGATTCTTAGAAGACCAATAAAAAAATTATGCTAGCTGGAGACAGTTGTGGCAGTGAATGATAAACTAGAACCGATAAATATTTGCATGTAAATAAAGATTAAACAACTTGAATTTGAGATGTTAGAGCTTCTGAATTTAAAAAAATCCAGCAAACCTTCCCACCCCCAGAAAAAGAGTATCTTTCTCTCTCTCCCCCCCCCCCCCCCAACAACAACAACAACCACCAGCTCTGATCTTCTAAAATCTTTGCAACCTGGATTTAAAAAGTAGCTGCGGAGGATATTATGGATGATCCCTCTGGATTTAAGAGCATTCTGAATGCTCCAGAAGGAAATCCATCAAAAGCTATAGGTGAGGATTCCACCTTAAAATTACATGATCTGAGAAAGAAGAACCATGTTTGAGAGCCTCCCTTTTTCTGTGCCTATCTGTCAAGATCATGCTTATTTATATTCCTCCTCCTGGTCCCCAGACATGAAAAGCTTGTGACCCAGGTGAAAAGACATTCCCCAGTGCCATTAAAAAGGATCACCTTGGAGAAAACAATCTTCTCTTCTGCTTAGCAAGGTCCTGACTGTGCAGTATGAGCCACAGGTCAGATAGTAGGTTAAGGCCTTAGTTTGCAGTACTGTTGGCTCAAGACAGTGGAAGAAGGAATGATAAAAGACCCATGTTACTAAGGCCTCTGAAGGCTTGACTTGGAACTGCTGATATCCCTTGCATGTGATATGAAAAATCTCAAAGATGAATTACTGGAAGTGAGGACATACATGGATTTATTTTAGTGCATCACTTGGTTAAGATGCTTGTCTTTAGTGAAGAGCACAGACACTTTGAGGATATATACGGAGACCAAGGAAACACCTGTGCTACACCTCTATTTGATATCTGATCATATTAGTCAGTTGACTAAAAATCTAAGAACATTCCTGTATATGTTCATGTTACAAACTCTTAATTTGGTGCTGAACAATATTTTTGAGGAAATAGGTTGTCAGAGGTTGGTGGTTTTCATCCTAACCCTCCAAATGGTGGTTTTCTTGTTTGTTTTTTTCCCAAGTGCTAAGATCTCTATAAATAACAGTTCGTACTCTTACAACATCTTATGTGAGTAAGGATGTTTGCAGGAGTTTCACAGTGCGCTGTTCAGGCATTGAGCTAGTCCACATATTGAAGTGTGAGGTTTGGGAGAGGGGGTCACTTCAATTTGCTCTCTCTAGTCAAAGCAAAGACTAATATTTGATATCACTGCTCCTGTTTACCTAGTTAGATCTGGACACAAGATTCCCTCTCCTATGTTTGTGCTTCCTTTCCTCATTCACTGGCTTTGGTGCAGCAGTTTCCCAGCTCAGCTCTTAGAAGTACACCTCTAACCGATATAACACAAATTCGGATATAACGCGGTAAAGCAGCACTTGGGGGAGGAGAGGGGGGAGGGCTGTGCGCTCCGGCAGATCAAAGCAAGTTTGAAATAATGTAGGTTTACCTATAACACGGTAAGATTTTTTGGCTCCCGAGGACAGCGTTATATCGGGGTAGAGGTGTATTTCAATACCCCTGATGAAGCTAGTGCACATCCTCCGCTCCTTGAGTCAGCCTTATTGGGTCAGTTGAGATCAACGCAGGGCTGCATGCACTGACTTTATAGACAGATGTGTTTTTAATATAAAGACTTTAGAGCTATGCAGCAAACTGCACGTCTCTCTTTCTTAGACACTGCACTAGCTTGATGCTGTTAGTTTGCGTTGTGTTTCTGTTGAATGTGAAGGAGAGAAAACTGACACAATATCTAAACAAATAATAGTAAAAAAGAAAAAGTAATGCTTGGGATCTGTGTGAGGAAAAGCAGGAACGTTCAGATTGTAATTTCCTGAGTTTTGAACGTTGTCTGCAGGAAATGCAAACAAGTGTTAATGAGCTCGCACACTGAGACTGGCAAATTCACAGAGAGAGGATGAGTAAGAGAGAGCCCCTTTTTCTTCTGTTGGGAAAGAAGGCATTGAATGCCTCTTCTCCTTCCTGCCTCTATTCCTGTTCCCCTCTATATGGATTTTGTAGCAATCTACATCAGCACCTTGTGTTAATTCATTTGAGGAGTTTTCTGAACCCTGTATACAAACCAAGACATTGTAATGAGATTACGAGAGTTTAATGTCTTGTCATAATTTTTCAAACAACAAAACCTGACAATACATAGTTTTTTAATTCATAAAATGCATTGCTGATTCATTGGGGTAGAGGTGCAGGATATTTTAAAAACACACTGCTCTTCTCTATTGTAACCTTCCCCATCTTCAAAACCCACCTACTGCAACCAATGGCACTCCTCCTCATACCACCCTCCCATGAACAAAATTATCGTCCTTAACACTTTCCCTTCGGTCACATACCTGTGGAAAGAATGAGCCCTGCACACTGTCCGAAAGCTAGAGATTTGGGTTCTTTGGTTAGTGGGAGTGATCATCATTGTGGAGAGCCATCTTCTGAGAGCACAATGGAAACCCACCATCCCCCCTCCCCCCCACCCCACACACACACACACACACACACACACTTAGGTACCATGATGCTGAGCACCTTGAAAATAAGAAGTGTGGCTAGTTTGTAAAGTGCGTTGTGCTCCCCTCACTAACGTGCTATGTAGATTGCAACCTCTTCAGGGCAGGTGATCTCTTACTAGGTTTGTAAAATAGTAAATTTGCAATGCTATGTATGAGTTTTTATCAACGATAAAGATACGATAAAAGGATGGAGTATCTATTTGTGGGATTTTCCATGGAGTTCTCGCACTGCTGCTATAGTCTCTCAAATGGCATCACCATCTTGTGTCACAGTATGAGCCTACTTGCTTAATATCTAAATCAGCCAGTTACTTAATTGGTCCAGTTTATAATCGCGAATCAAAGGGAATCCTTACGTCACCATGCCTCTTAAGTGTGGAATTATACTTCATTTTAGCGTTTTTAAATGCTCCATGTGGCCATTTTAAAAACTAAGTTAAAAGAAATGCATTTGCCCCTTAACAGTGCCCAACTATCAGTGTTCGCCTAATTGTGCAATGACCTTTGATTCTCTGAAAGAATAAATAGGAGTATAAGTTGTGTTTTTTAGCAAGTTGGTTGGCTCCCATGCTTGACTCAGGCCTGTTTTAATTTAAATCTTTAAATATTTTCAGTTCACAGATTTGCTTCTTACCTGCTGAACTTTCCTACTTCAGGACTGATCAGAAATGGATGATTTTCCTTTAAGAGGGAATTCATTATCACAATTGAAAGCATGAAAAAATTCTTATGGTCGAAGCCTATTCCTTAATTTTACACCTTGCTAATTTCTGGGTTTGTTCGCAAGCCATTTTTAAGTTTGGGTACAGCAGCTCTTGATAGCTTGGAGGCTGGACGATTTGTTTATCATCATCCATCAAACTGTTAAATGCTGTGTTCTTATGGTTTTACACATGTTGAACAAAACCAGATACTGTAATCTCCATGTGAAGGCAGGACTGTTCTTCAGTGTTCTGGTGGTTTGGTGTGCTCTACTAATACTAGGCAACTTTGTGCAGATAACACTACAAAGGCAGAGATAAGGTTGTTCAAGTGATAGTCAATGAAAATGTTTGTATCAGAATTTTGTACAGGCCTAGCTTGTGGCTCACTTCAAAATTATATGGAAAAAAAAAAAACACTTTAGGATGGAAGCTCTTCAAGAAAAGGTGGATTGATTTTAAACCATCGATTTTAAGCAACTTTTCTGTTTGTACTTCAGCTATTTTCTAAACAAAACGCATTCTCATTTGTAGATATAACCATTAAAACATGTTGATTTACAACTAAATAGTACCTTTACACTAGATTCGGTATATCTCTTTACTGCCTAGGAGGATGCACACTAAGTATATATGTTTATTTTAAGCACATATATAGCTTAATATTTTTAGACTCTTTCTAACTGTGCTTCTTTCGTATGTTAGAAAATTGTGAATGAATATTCACAGTTTGAGAATTGAGCCAATCAGCTCAGATAGGGAGAAGCTATACATGAGCATGAGATCACCCAGGTGGGCTCAGTGGATCTTAATGAGGTACATGATGGTGTCTCCTGGAGTCAAAGGCCAGATCCCAAGTCCGTGATGATACTCTTGGCCCCCTCCCCCCCCCCCTCCCCCCGGCCCCAGCCCCTAATTCCAGTATATGACCTATTGTGCCCTTTTTAAAAACCTTGACCCCAAAAATTTCCCCCCCCCCCCCGATTCTTTTTCTGTTTCTTGAAAAACAGTCTATAATTAAATTTTTGATACAGGCTCATGGATTCAGCATATTTATTTTTTATTTAAATGTTTTAAGAGATTATAATTTTAGGCCTTAACAGATTTTGTATTAAATTCAGATGTCATTCTAAAAAGGCTTATTTTTGAAAAGAAAAAACGTATTCTAATTTAAATGGTAAAAATGAAATTAAATCATGAGATTAAACTAGCTAGGGACATAAAAGGTGAAAAGAAAACATTTTACAAATAAATTAGAAGCAAGAGGAAGATCAAGGACAGGGTAGGCCCATTACCCAGTGTGTCAACAATGTAATACTGTTGCCCTTCCCCCCCCCCCCCCCCCCCCCACACACACAAAGGCGAACATAATTCTGGGCTATATTAGAGGAGTGTTGTAAGCAAGACACGAGAAGTAATTCTTCCGTGCTGCTCAGCACTGATAGGGCCTCAACTGAAGTTTTGCATGCAGTTCTGGGAACCACACGTCGGGAAGGATGTGGACAAATTGGAGAAAGTTCAGAGAAGAGCAACGAAAATTATTAAAGAGCTACAAAATATACCTAGGAGGAAAGATTGAAAAAATTGTGTTTAGATTGGAGAAGAGATGGCCGAGTGTGGACATAAACTTCAATCAAGTACATAAAAGGTTGTTATAAAGAGGAGGGCGATAAATTGTTCTCCTTATCCACTAAAGACAGGACAGGAAGTAATGGGCTTAAATTGCAGCAGAGAGATTTAGTTTAGACATTAGGAAAAACTTGCCCAGGGCAGTTGTAGAGTCTCTGTTGCTGGAGATTTTTAAGAACAGGCTTGACAAATACATCTTAGGAATGGTTCAGATCAGGGATTCTCAACCCTTGTATTTCTGAAGCTCCCCCCAAGATGGTATTAAAAACTCTAGGGCCCACCTGTGCCACAACAACTGTTTTTCAGCCACACCACGGTTTCAGACCCGCCGCCACAGGCTCGAGCTTCAGCTTTCTGCCCTGGGACCTAGCCAGTCTAATGCCTGCCCTGTGTGGTGGCTTCCTTGAAACCTGCTCGCAATCCCCAAGGGGCAGCGGACCTCTGCTTGAGAACAGCTGGTCTAGATAACTTCGTTTTGCCTCAGAGCAGGGAACTGGACTAGATGACTTATCAAAGTCCTTTCCAGACCTACATTTCTATGATTCTGTGACTAAAGATCGCTTGTTGTGGTGTTTCGGAACGTGATGTTTAGGACTCCATAGGGGTATTCCCGTACTCCTAACCTTAAACTGGACAAGCATGCCAACGTGTTTATATGCAATTGTATTTATATGAAAAATTAAACTCATAATGATTCATAGTGTAAAAATTTCCCCCTCTGCTTGTGTCATTGCATGGTTTTGCTGTAGTTGGGATTTGTAAGTTGTTTGCAAAATATATTAAATTTGATTTAAAAAAAAAAAAGACTAGAGGTTTACATTAATCCACAGCGTTAAAAAGATCAGTTGAAAGATCAAATTATCAAACATTAAAATTAAGAATCTAATTTTTGATCCTAAATCTAATTTATATTCCATTAGAAAGACAAAATGACACTGACCTCTTAAATTGGAAAAAGGCTGAACCTGGTCATTTACAATACTTATCTCTGCGGGGGGGGGTGTGGGGGGGGAATCAGCTGTTGAGGCTACAGTCCCATTTGTTCTGGAGGATGAGAGAGTTTTTAGGAGTATTGGTATTTAAAGTGACCTGAAAAATTATATGAATCCAACAACTATCTGGCAATTTTCTTAAACACAAGGTGCTTCTCTGACTCTTAAGTCAGTATTTTAAACTTATTTTTTAAAGCAGATTTTGCTGAAGGTATAAATAGAGAATTTGCTGAACCAAACACTACATTTTATGTAACCTCCATGGTGAAAAAATCTGGCAGTTGGAAGCTCCTGAAGGGTGTTCAGTTTCATTTAAACCAACGAAGAGTATTTTATTGAAAGCGCATAACCTGGTGATTCTCCTTTGTCTCCTTAGTTCATGCGTGTGCACGTGCACGCTCTGCCTCCTTTCACTTCCTTTGGCCTTATAAGGGATGTGGTTTATTCAGAACACTGCATCATATTACATTTACAGGTATCATCCTATTAAATGAGTGGCTCATTGCAGCTGAATTTTCATTTGGCAGCTCTGTTTCACTTCATGTGAGAAATTCCGATTCTCAGAGTGGTCTTTTTCTGGCCTGGAAATTCTTATGAGTTGAGATGGTGGTGGAAGCGGAAGGAGAGAGACAGCCGATAAATTCCTTCAGCTTTGTGGCTAGCAGATACTTAATGTATATTTTAACACTCAACACTAGTGGAAGGCTTGGAAAATCTTGCCCTGTTTGTAAATGCTTCACCTCCCTAACATTATGTTTAGCTGTGCTGGAATGACTACTGCTTGTGCACAGAGAAGTTGGTGAAGCAGCTGCCAGTTGTGCTCTGTTAATCCTCCCCCTCCCCCCCCCTTCTTGTTTCTGTGCCTGTTGCCTAATTATATTTAGATTGTGAACTCTTGGGGCTGGGGACTTGTGTATTTTTTTTTAAAGATGTGTACAGTACGTATCATTATAGGGGATCCGTGTTAGGTGCCTCAGGGCATTACCGCAATACAAATAATATTCCAGTAATTCCATAGAGAATTACTTTTAGTATATTACAAACCCCTTGAGACATTTAGTTCCCAGTAAGAGAGCCATTCAGTCTCGATAAATAAATAATAAATAAATAAATTAATGGAGATATCCTATCTCCTAGAACTGGAAGGGACCTTGAAAGGTCATCGAGTCCAGCCCCCTGCCTTCACTAGCAGGACCAAGTACTGATTTTGCCCCAGATCCCCAAGTGGCCCCCTCAAGGATTGAACTCACAACCCTGGGTTTAGCAGGCCAATGCTCAAACCACTGAGCTATCCCTCCCCCCATTTTAAAAATGGATAAAGAACCGTTTTGCCTCTAGGTTGCTGGTTGGTATACTATAGTGATCAAAAGTTGCTACCATCCTGCTTCTTGTGGTCTGTCTGAAATGACTTAGGCTCAGTCCAGTTCCAGAGGACAAATGATCCATTTAACAAAAGCCACCTCCACAAATGACCCGGTTGCTTGACTCTCTTAGCAGAAAGATGACTGCTTGCATGGGCCATGGAGATTGAACTGTCTTCTCCTCCCTAGAGTTGATCTCTCCGGATTAGTTTTGGAGCATGTTGGAGGGCAGTATGGGGTATGCTCATACTTTTGCTTCTTGTTCCTCATCTGTAGTGTAATAAATAAGACTAGTCTTTAAGGTTGTCAATCCAGCACCTTTATGAGACCTAGATTCACACACAAACTTGTGGTTTTTTTGTTTTTTTTTATTAAACTTTGATATTGTCCCCCTACTTCTTTTCTTGGATAGACATTTCCCTTGCTGCTTACTAACTGTAATAGCCACTGGTTGTATTAGGGGTTAAGCCAGAGTATAAAGGACCAGAAATGGAAAACTAGGATATTTTCTTTCCATGGAGCTAAGGGTCCAAACAGAGTAAGGTTTATCTGCCCTCTACAGTTGCATTGTATTTAAAGGAAGGAGATGAAAAAGGGGGCTAGTGCCACCAAATAGAATACTAATTTAGAGATCATTACATTTTTGGGAAGGGGGAATGCCTTGCATCTGAAAATGGACGAGAGTAAATTGGAAGATTCAGAGGAGATTATTAAATGGGTAAATGGTCTTGGCCAGACAATGGCATGCAAGATTTAAACCCTATTGAAGTGAGTGGGGTGTCATTCATTGAACTGATGGAGAATTCAATTAAAAGTATGCTTCTTGAGAGCTGGGACTTTCAAACTTCTGGTGCAGAAAGCTAATATCCGATAGTGTTATACCATCGTGGTTTTGAATCTAGGAAAGGAAATCCTCCTCAGCTTGTGCTAAAAGGAGCCTTTCAGAGTCTGACTTCATAGTACATACAGTCCTACAAAGCATTTCAAATGTATCTTTATTTCGCTATTGATAGAGATAGATAACCTGTTTTAAAAAGTAGTGCAGATACTGCAGGGTTTTTAATATCTAGTAATGACTGAAGTGGTAAGTGTTTCAAGAACTGTGGGATATACTCTCTTATGCTTACACGTGGAAAGGTGTGTGCATGCTTATCTTGTTCTTACAAATTCAGAAGCATGACTTCATACATAGCTGTATTTGTTTGTGGCAAGACAGTGTGAAAAAGGAAGGCTTTGACTGCCTGAGGAGGTAGTGGGCTGGGGCGGAACTTACCGAAGTGCGTGCCTTCAGTAAAAAAGGAAATGCAATACTATTGAGTAGTGTCAGCTTCCTAGATTTATCTATGTTTATATCCCGTTCAGGTGCCATTCTGATGCATGGCCTGTCATTACCCAAGAGAGAGAAATTGAGGTTTTGTCTGGGTTCCTGTGTGGTAGACTAATCTTCCTGTAAGAGGGCTGGGACCCAGAGAACTGCATGCCATCTGGCATTGCCGCCAATTGGTGCACATCATCCTAGAACTTGACACTTCATATTTTGGACCTTGAGGCTCCTTGCAAGTTAGTTCATGACCATTACTGGCCATGATGTCTTTTTTTTTATATCCTCTGATTTGCATGTGTGATCTATTTCATGTATTTTCCACCTCCGGCATCATAGGGCTTCCGTTTCCTCCCCTCTCCGCACCACCTCTTTGGAGCATTTGTTCAATGGTAGTGGTAGGTGGGAAGGGAATCATGTACAATAATTCCTGCTGCCCCCTTAGTTTTCCCCATTGAAGTCTATAGATTGAGACTTGTGGTTATAGACATCAGTGCTGCTAATTTTCTTTGTGTTCATTAGTTTATTTAAATTTGTTCTGTGCTTGCTACTTGTGCAGTCTTTCCCCTAGTAAAGGGTTCAGTTTTGGGCAGCGCCCTTCCATCTGTTCTGTTCTCTTACTTTAAGAAATTATTCTTTTGTGGTTGCAGATCCTGTAATGGTCTCTTTCATTCAGTTGCTTCTCAGTGTAGCTTCTAGAATAGGCTTGCCATGGCACCAAGACAGTGGTATTGTTTGGTGTTCGATATTGCACAGCATCATTGATTATGTATCTGAATATAACCTACCTTTTGTAACTTTTTTAAGTGGTGCAGTAGAGGGAATTCTGCTTTTCATAGGTGAGGTAGCAGTTTTATTATAGGTTTCAGAGTAGCAGCCGTGTTAGTCTGTATCCACAAAAAGAACAGGAGTACTTGTGGCACCTTAGAGACTAACAAATTTATTAGAGCATAAGCTTTCATGGACTTATGTTTTGCTGTCCTTTGCGCAACCTATTACTCTTGATATCCAAATCCATGTACCTTAGAATCATAGAATATCAGAGTTGGAAGGGACCTCAGGAGGTCATCTAGTCCAACCCCCTGCTCAAAGCAGGACCAATCTCCAGATCCCTAAATGGCCCCCTCAAGGATTGAACTCTCAACCCTGGGTTTAGTAGGCCAATGCTCAAACCACTGAGCTATCCCTCCCCTTCAGGTATCCTTTGTTGCAGAGAGGTTGTTTTACAATGTGTATCTGAATCAGACAAAACTTCAGGTTACAAATACACAACTTTTGTTTAGTATGTATCTGCTTCCTCCTCCTCCCCCCCAAACATAGATTTAAAAGCTGCTTATGCATATTTAAGCCTGCTTCATCAAATGTATCTCTTCGTCTTGGAGTGAATATTGGCTCTATTATCCTGTAACACCCTGAGTTAACACAAGCCTTCTGCTAAATTATATAGACTTGAGCTGCTCAGCATTTCTAATATATATATATATAGGACGCTTTGACTAGTCTTGCTAAGATTTTGATTCATACTGTGCGGTAATCTAAATGAGAGTGTTTGTTAATCTTCCAGCTCCTTCCATTCTGTCCAGAATTCAGCAGATAGGCTTATTTGTTGTCCTCCTTGCTATGAATGTGCTACTCTTTCTCTCTCTGAATTACACCACTCCCATTGAAACCGAGTATTTAATGTAAAGATTGTACTGTTACAGTCTAAGGCACTTAAGCAGCACTTGAAATTCCTCTTGCCATATGTAGTTGCCATAAGGCAGATGTTTGCTGTATGAACTGCTATTTAAAAAAAGCATCTGTTATGCCAGGTATATGTTTGTGAAGTTTGTCCTTTTTGCTGTCACTCCACTTTCCTGGAATTGATTTAAACTGAGTGTGGTTTTCTGTCCTGCCGCCCCTGAATGAAAAGAAAAGTTAAGCACTTTTTCAGAATAACATAAACTGTGCAGAAGCAGTGGCTTAGAACTGTTCACTCTCATCACTGTTTACAAATATTCTCCAAAGCATTAAGTACCCTTAGCTGTACCCATGGAATGCACTGGGAGTTGAGGGTGCTGGGCACCTTATGGGATCAGACCCACAATATTTGCATTTGAGAGATGAAAATTCCCAGTCCCCTGCATTGGAGTGAAGATTCTACAGGTAACTATATACAATTCAGATGCAATTCTGATTCATTAAAACAGGCTCTTCTGATGAGAACATCTCTTTCCTACTAACATTTGTTAGAAATGGGCTCTCATTCATAGAAATTTGTGAATGCGTGTGTGTGTGTGGGGGGGGGGAGGCATAAAGAGCTGATGCATATAGGATCTCTCCAATTTTTCTGAGTTACTTTATGTTTCCACAGGCTGTCACAATCGCTTCATCACTTTCACCTTGGGAAAGCACAAGCACTCTGATTGTAAAGTGTCTATCAGCTTGTTTTAACATGACTGATTTTTTTGTTCCACAAGGAAAATCTTTATTGTTTACACTTGCACTTTTATGCTAACATAAAACATGTTTGTTCCTTTTTATTTGCAGCAGCTGTTGCCAGGTAAAAAGTTTTGGGAAACTGATGATTCAAGCAAAGATGGACCAAAAGGGATATTTCTGGGAGATCAGTGGAGAGACAGTGCTTGGGGAACATCAGGTAACTTCCTTAGCAAGCTGGCTAATTCTGAATTTCACAGCTACCAAATGTGTCAAAAACCTGGTTGTTTCTGATTATAGCTATTCATACCAGTCCTGTGTAAAACTGGAGTTAACAAAAAGCCGAAAAAATCACCAAAGGATCAGTAGAAATAGAAAGGTTTTAAATAATTCTGATTGTAAGAAAAATCCACATTCTGTTTCAGTTTTCACCAAACGGTGGGTCCCAACTCACCAATATGTTGCAGGAATGTTTTAGATCTGTCATCAGGGCCAGATTAACCCATCAGTTCTGCACTCTGGACGTTACAGCCTAGTCCATGGGATCACACAGCCACTCAGGTTTGGCCCTTCTGATGTGATGGAGGGGTGGCCGGGCCAAACCTGAATGACACTGTGACCTTGTGCGCCAGGTTGCAATGCCCGGAGCAGGGAGTTGAGCTGAGCCCTGTGGGCCAGAAGCCACCACGGTGGAGTGAGTGTGAGTTGGGCTTGCTCTCCACCTCACCTGACTCTCCTCCTCCCTCTCCTCCCACCCCGCTACAGGGTATTCCCTCTGCACTGGGTCAGGATTAGGATTACAATGCATATATGTAATGGTGGGTCTCAAACTCCCCCCTCCCCCCCAAAAAAAGACAGTACAGTTGGTGCGTTGCCTTAGTAAAAAGTTTGGCAACTCCTGTTCTAATCCGTATTGTGGGAAGCATTCTTAAACCATTGCTTACCGCTTTGGTTGTGTGCACCATGTGATAGTTTAAAAGAAAACTTTAGCAATCGTCTCTCAGATATTTAGTCTACTAAATCATACGTGTTGTGTACATGTATAATATAGGTGGAACAGTTGCAATTATTATGGCTGCCTAACAATCAATTATAAATTCTTTATTTTCGTTTGTAACTTTTAATGAACTTTAGTGGTTTGGGCTGAAAGTTTCCATGCCACAAGCTCTAGGATAAAGTTTTCGAAAGTGCCTAAGGCCAGGTCTACACTACAGGGTTAGGTCGATATAAGGCAGCTTATGTCAACCTCTAATTCTGTAAGCGTCAACACTACAGCATTGCTCCCACCGATGTAAGTCCCCCCCACTACACCACACCACACCGACCTAGTAACTCCACCTGCAGGAGAGGCGTAGCGCTCTAGATTGATGTAGTTAGACTGATGCAGTGTCTGTATATAGACACTGTTACTTACATCGCCTGTCAGCTCTGCGCCCTTCCAGCTGGGAGCTCTGCACTGAGCTGAGAGCCTGGGCACTCAGCCCCCAACACTGCCCCTTAAGTTGGTGCAAGCGCTCCTGGTGAGGACATGCACCACTGGCAGAAGGAGGGCTGTGTGGACATGAAAAAACGCAGTAATTACTGCGGTGGCCGTAAGTCAACCTAACATAGGTCGACTTAATTGTGTAGTGTAGACAAGGTCACTTTTGAAAATAAGGATGTAGGCTGCAATATCCTATCGACTTTTAATGAAACTTAGGCTCTGAAGTAATTTAAGCATTTGTGCAGATGTTACCCCTAGTCTTGCCTCTTTCATTGGCTAGTGTTAATCTTCCTGTCTACGCCTCAGTCATTCTGTATTCATACCCCTACCTAGGAGGCAGGCAAGTAGTAGTTGTCCTTTTCCCTCTCCCTTGTAGAGATGAGATAACTGAGGGTCTGAGAGGTTGCGCATAGTCATTTCTGGCAGAGCTGGGTCTAGAACCTGGGAGGGAATTAATCAGTTGGGGGGCGGGGAGTATGACATCATGTAATTAGGCTGTATCAATTCTTGCACACAAAGAGGCAAAATTAAGACTGTATGGACCAATTTAGTTCTGGCATTTCTAACTTGAGTGCTGGACTTTGCAGCCTTAACCATCTTTCATTTGAATATCTTTTTTATGGATATATGAAAAAGATATTGGGAAAAGAGTTTTTAGAAATGTTACCTTTTCAGCCTCTGTCAGTGTTTGGGGCTGTCAAGTAGTGCAAGGCGCTAAGCACCCCTAAATCCTTTAGAAGCCAATGGTGGTTGAAGGTCCTGAGTACTTTCAGGATCAGGTCCTTGAGGAGTAGATGTTTTTCTGTGATATTTCCTAGCCATGGCCTCATTTAATGCAGTTTAAGACAGTTTCCCCTCTACATGAGAATTTAGAAAATTTAAGGCTTTCTGTTAAAAAAACAAACAAACAAAAAAAAAAAAAAAACTGCTCTTCGTCAAAGATGTCAGTAGTCGCTGATAAGAAAGAAAGCCAGTCTCTTCCACCCTTGTGGACATCACCTAACTCTCAAAACGGCAGCGGCTTTGTTTGTAAATTATCTTTATAATTAAGACACTCTACAAAGCTTTTCTAGTTGCTTACTCATCTTTATAATTGGATTGGAAGCCCCTTTGGGCGGTGTGTGTTTCTGTTCTGTGTTTGTACAGTGCCTATCACAATGGGGCCATGGTCTGTGACTAGGGCCGCTACATGGTAAGGTAATACTACTACTAATGAATCTTAAATGTACGTGTGTGGGTTTGTTGTAGATCATTCTGTTTCCCAACCAATAATGGTTCAGAGAAGACCTGGTCAAGGCTTTCATGTGAATAGTGATGTCAACTCGGTGCTGTCGCCACGGTCAGAGAGCGGAGGACTTGGAGTTAGCATGGTAGAATATGTGTTGAGCTCATCTCCTGGGGATTCCTGTCTCAGAAAAGGAGGATTTGTAAGTGTGCCTGATTCTGAAATTTGGGTTTCCGTGATTTTTTTCCCCCCTCCATTTGTTGCTGTTTTTTACTTCCTTCCTAAAGACTGATATTCTACCTCTTGTGGGTGTTATGGTTGTATCTACCACCATGTCAAAAAGGGTAAGCCACCAGCTTAGTTGTTGTTCATGCTTAAGTGATGGGATAAAGGAGAAGGAAATACAGCTGGAGTGAGGTGGCCAGCAGTCTCTGATCCTGTTGGTGAACACACCTGCCATCTTGAGACACTAGACTCCTGGCTGGAAATATGATGTGCAAAAATTCTTGGCTAAATGCTGGTGTTCTTGAATACTCTTTAAAGCATGCTTTGCTATGAGTTTGTTCTCAGTTTTCAAAAGTGTTGCAAAAATCACTGCACATTAACAAATGGCACATTACATAGTGGGAATTTACTCAAGGACTGTTCTCTTTTCTGTGACCAGTGTGCTGCTCCTCACTATGTGCTTCTGGCAAAGAAGGTAGCAGAGCTCATACTACCTGTTAACTAGCCCCCCTCTCGCTCGTATGGAGGGAGACGGGTATAATCAAGTCCCATCGCACTGCAGTAGGAAGAAATATTACAACCTCAAACTGCCAAGAGGGGATAGCTCTAAAACTCCCAGACATCTACTAGCTGGGTTGATATAGGAGGGGTATGGTGGAGCATAGATGCCTCATCTATCATATCGGGTGTTGTACTCACTCCTTCTACTAGTTGTTCTGAGTTTCCCATCAGAACATAACTTCTGCACCCTTCTGGAGAACCTCATTCCTTAGGCTTGGTCTACACTACCCGCCCCAATTCGAACTAAGGTACGCAACTTCAGCTACGTGAATAACGTAGCTGAAGTCGAAGTACCTTAGTTCGAACTTACCTTGGTCCACACGCGGCAGGCAGGCTCCCCCGTCGACTCCGCGGTACTCCTCTCGCCGAGCTGGAGTACCGCAGTCGACGGCAAGCACTTCCGGGTTCGACTTATCGCGTCCAGACTAGACGCGATAAGTCGAACCCAGAACTTCGATTTCCAGCCGTCGAACTAGCTGGTAAGTGTAGCCAAGGCCTTAGAATCATAGGACTGGAAGGGACCTTCAGAGGTCTTCTAGTCCAGTCCTCTGCACTCACAACAGGACTAAGTATTATCTAGACCATGGCTGGCAGGTGTTCGGAGGTTTTTGAAAGCAGCTTAGACAATGATGGAGATTCCACATCCTCTCTAGGCAGTTTATTCCAGTGCTTAACCATCCTGACAGGAAGATTTTCCTCCTGTCCAACCTAAACTTCCCTTGCTGCAAATAAAGCCTGTTGTTTCTTGTCCTATCCTCAGTGGTTAACTAGAACAATTGTTCTCCCTCCTTTTTGTAACAACCTTTTATGTACTTGAAAACTGTTACATGTCCCCCCTCACTCCTTCCCTTCTCCAGACTAAACAAACCCATTTTTTTCAAACTACTCTCATAGGTCATTTTTGTTGCTCTTTTCTGGACTTTCTCCAATTTGTCCTCATCTTTCCTGAAATATGGTGCCCAGAATGGGACACAAGACTCCAGTTGAGTCTGTATCAGCGTCGAATGGAGCGGAAGAATTACTTCTACTGTCTTGCTTACAACACTCCTGCTAATACATCCCAGAATGATGTTTGCTTTTTTTGCACCAGTGTTGCACTGTTGACTCTCATTTAGCTTGTGATCCATTTTGATCCCCAGATCCCTTTCTGCAGTACTCCTTCCTAGACAGTTTTTTCCTATTTTGTATGTGTGCAACTGATTGTTCCTTCCTAAGCAGAGTACTTTATATTTCTTTATTGAAATTTATCCTATTTACTTCAGATCATTTCTCCAGTTTGTCCAGATAATTTTGAATTTTAATTCCTATCCTCCAAAGCACTTGCGACCCCCCCCCCCCCCCCGGCTTGGTATCATCCACAAACTTTATAAGTTTCTTCTTTGTCAGTACCTAATTAGTAGGTGCCTGGTAAATTTGTTGAGCCCTGGCAGTGAATAAGAAAGAAGTAGGGCTTGGATGCTGATAAGTGTTGAGAAATCTGAAAAATTTAAAGGAAGCAGGGAAACTGTTAACTAATCTAATGTTGGAGAATAGTCTAAGTGGTGTTTTATGATGAAAACGGGTTTTTTTATACATGTCCTTATAATTCCAAATTCATAACTGCTACACCATAGTAAATTACATTCTGTCTTTAAAGGAAAACTGCCCCAATATGATTAAAAGATAAGGTGGCGAAGGTAATAAGAACGTAAGTGTGGCCACACTGGGTCAGACCAAAGGTTCATCTAGCCCAGTATCCTGTCTTCCGACAGTGGCCAAAGCCAGGTGCCCCAGAGGGAGTGAACCTAACAGATAAAGATCAAGTGATTCATCCCGTCGCTCGTTCCCAGCTTCTGGCAAACAGAGGCTAGAGACACCATCCCTACCCATCCTGCTTAATAGCCATTGATGGACCTATCCTCCATGAACTTATCTAGTTCTTTTTTTTAACCCTGTTTATAGTCTTGGCCTTCATAACATCCTCTGGCAAAGAGTTCCACAGACCGACTGTGCGTTGTGTGAAAAAATACTTCCTTTTGTTTGTTTTAAACCTGCTGCTTATTAATTTCATTTGCTAACCCCTTGTTCTTGTGTTATGAGAAGGAGTAAATAACTCTTCCTTATCTGCTTTCTCCACACTAGTCAGGATTTTACGGACCTCAGTCATATCACCCCTTAGTCGTCTCTTTTCCAAGCTGAAAAGTCCCAGTCTTATTAATCTCTCCTCATATGGCAGCCGTTCCGTACCCCTCATCATTTTTGTTGCCCTTTTCTGAACCTTTTCCAATTCCAAGATATCTTTTTTGAGATGCGGCAACCAGATCTGCGCGCAGTATTCAAGATGTCGGTGTACCATGGATTTATATAGAGGCAATATGATTTTTTCTGTCTTATTATCTATCCCTTTCTTAAGGATTCCTAACATTCTGGTCACTTTTTTGACTACCACTGCACATTGAGTGGATGTTTTCAGAGAACTATCCACAGTGACTCCAAGATCTCTTTCTTGAGTGGTAACAGCTAATTTAGACCCTCATCATTTTACATGTATAGTTGGGATTATGTTTTCCAATGTGCATTATTTTGCATTTATCAACACTGAATTTCATTTGCCATTTTGTTGCCTCTTCACCCAGTTTTGGGAGATCCCTTTATAGCTCTTTGCATTCTGCCTGGGACTTAACTATTTTGAGTTATTTATATCATCTGCAAATTTTGCCACCTCACTATTTACACCTGTTTCTGCAATTTCACATTTGAGTTCCTTCAGAACTCTTGGTGAATACCATCTGGTCCTGGTGACTTATTACTGTTTAGTTTATCAATTTGTTTCAAATGTCCTCTAATGACACCTCAATCTGAGAAAGTTCCTCAGATTTGTCACCTAAAAAGAAGGGCTCAGGTTTGGGAATCTCCCTCACATCCTCAGCTGTGAAGACAGATGCAAATGTCCTTTACTGGACCAACTTCTGTTAGTGAGCACTTGTCTCTCTCGCCAACAGAAGTTGGTTCAATAAAGGATATTACCCACCCACCTTCTCTCTAATATCCCAGCACTGACCCTGCTACAACAACACTGCATATGCCAATAAGCTCAAGGCACTATTATTAATGTGCAGAATAACGATCTGTTGTTGCCATATTTAAACTGTGAAATGAAGTTGAGAATGAGGTTCAGTCCTGAAACCGATAGGCTTGTTTGACGGTCCTGTTTGGGTGAGTAAAGGTTAGAGGATTGGGCCCAATTTATATCCATAACTGAACTGGCATTTTACTGGTTTTACTGGTGATGCTAATTAGTAAAAATGCTGTTTTACTAAATGGTGGCATCAGAAGAACTTTACTTTCTAAACACAAAATGTCTAGTTCAAATATGAAACAAAGTTCTCCCAATAGATAATCTGTAGTAAGACAGAATGGAAACTTATTATAGTTTTCATAGGGTTCAGGCACTTCTTGTCACGCATGAACTACTTTTCCCTCATTTGTAGTAGTAGACTGTCAATGAATGCAGCTTTCTTTAGTGGAAAATATTTTCTCTGTGTGCTGCTTGAAGACATCGCTCCCTTCCTCACACACAAATATGTGAAACTGAAGTATGGCCCATTGCAAACACACAAGCGTGAGACAGATTTCAGAGTGGTAGCCGTGTTAGTTTGTATCAGCAAAAACAATGAGGAATCCTTGTGGCACATTAGAGACTAACATTTATTTGGGCATAAGCTTTCGTGGACTAAAACCCACTTGCATCTGATGAAGTGGGTTTTAGCCCACGAAAGCTTATGCCCAAATAAATTTATAAGCATCAGAATAATTTTACTTATGTCAGTAGTCCCATTGGGCAAAATTTTCAAAGGCATGCGTCCCATTTTTCAAAAGTGACTTTAGGTTTTTAAAAGCCTAAGTCTTATTGAAAGTCAGTGTGACTTAAACTGCTAAATGCCTAAAGTCACTTTTGAAAATAGAATGTGAAGGCTCTTGAAAATGTTACCCATTAAAGTAAATGTTTAAAGTGTTAACAAAATAGGGCACTGACTTACTACATAGAGGAAACTGTTAAATTGATTGTATATAATCTTATAAAATACACAAAGTAGACTTGGAAAGAAAAAAATACTCATTCCCTAACTGCTTGCAGTTATGATAATGTTAAATGTTACCTATTATTGTTACAAGTAAAAATGACTTTTTAAGATGACATGTCCCTTTAACTTTGTAATTTATTAAGGTAAAAATCCCCGGGGAGAAAAGTAAACTTGATCTCAAAATGAATACATTAAAATGTTATATTTTTTCCAGGGTCCAAGGGATGCAGAGAATGATGAAAATGATAAAGGTGATAAGAAAAATAAGGGCACATTTGATGGAGATAAACTAGGAGATCTAAAGGAGGAGGGAGATGTGATGGATAAGACCAATGGTTTGCCTGTACAAAATGGGATTGATGCAGATGTCAAAGATTTCAGGTATAAGCTTTGTTACCTGTGAATTAGTTTGTGTTGCATTTAATTTTGTTGGAAATCCTGCAAGAGCACTGTCTTTTTGTTCTGCCTGTACAGCACCTAGCACAATGGAGTCCTGATCCAATAATAAGTCCTGTGGTGGCAATACCAAAAAGACTTGAGAGAGATGACAGGGCATCTTTTCATGTGCAGAGGGAATCATCACAGAAGTTAGAGATGGAGAACACCTATTAGTTTTAGTCTGTCCATTGACCTGTGCAGGGCTGGTTCCATACTATATATTTGTTTTTAAATATTTCATGCAACGGCATGAAAACGTCAGCTACTTCCCTGGGGGAGACTGTCCCTCAATATTGTCCTTGCTTGTGGGCTATAGTCTAACTTTTTAAATATTATATTTGTAGTTATGAAATCAGAATCTCCTGGAATCAGGGCTGTTAAACTGTGTGCTTGCTGCTGGATTGTTGCTGTATAATCACCTACTTACTATGCCATGTTCTCTGTCAAAAACAATGGAAACTGCTATAGAATAAAATAAAAAATTAGATGCTGTGAGAAATGCATCCATTTTAACAATTGATCGTATACCGTTGGCCTTAAGAGTACTCTGAACCGTTCCACGTTTCAATCCAGTCCTTGCATAATGCAATTTGAATATTATGAGAGGAGCTTTAGGAACGTTTTAAGGGGTGATTTGTAGAGCAGCAACATTAACTTGTTGGCTCTGTTAGCTAGCAGCTCTGCAAAGAGGAGACACCTTTTGAAAAAATTCTAATTCTATCAGTTTATAGAACTGTTGTCATGACTGGCTTCTCCTGACCTAGAAACCAACCATAGGAAGAGAAATACTGACAGTTGACTTCCGAAGGGAGAACAACTGAAATTGTTTACGTTGGCACCAAAATAACCCCCCCCCCTTTTTTTTTTTTAAATGAAGTGTTCAGGAAGGAGGGTTCATTGACGTAAGTCAGGTGGTGGATTAGGGATCTCCTTTTCTTGGATTCCTTATAACTACAAATGCAAGTCACAAAGTGAGCAAAATGAGGAGAAGCTTATTTGTAGGTGTCACGGAGTTCCCGGGCGATGCTCTGGAACTGCTCCCTTCGAAGCCAGGCAGGACTCTGGTGAAGTCTCCTCTCTGTGAGCAGACTGTCTTCAGGGCAAGCAGCTCACACGCCTTCTACCTTCCTGGGTCTGACCTTGGAGCATTCAGCACCCTCTGCCCCTCCGTGTGCTTCCCACAGCAAGTCCGTCCAGGCGGGGTACTGGGGAAGCCAGAGGGTCCTGCACTCCCACTTCACAGTCAGATGTGACTCTTAGCCAGCCAGTAAAACAGAGGTTTATTAGATGACAGGAACACGGTCTAAAACAGAGCTTGTTGGTACAGAGAACAGGACCCCTCAGCTGGGTCCATTTTGGGGGGCAGGTAGATAGACAACCAAGTCTGCCCCTCACTACATGTCCCCAGCCAGCCTCAAACTGACTCACCCTCCAGCCCCATCTCCTCTACTCTGTCCTTTTCCCGGGCCAGGAGGTCACCTGATTCCTTTGTTCTCCAACACCTTTAGCTATCACCTTGCAAGGGGGAAGGGCCCAGGCCATTAGTTGCCAGGAGACAGAGTGTCAGCCATTTATGCACACTGGCCCTTTGCTCGGCATAATCACACCCCCTTATCCCACCACCTAGAGACTTAAGAAATGCATAGGGGAAACTGAGGCACCCCTACAGTATTCAGAGGAAACATTAAGAACGTCCCACTTCGTCACAGTAGGTCAAACATTTATGAATTATAAATTGAATATCAGCATCAGCATCTTAAAACAGGAGTGGAATTGCATACACATTTCACAGAAAATTGCTTTTTATAAATGGGGCAGGAGAACACTTCAGATTATCAGTGGGCCTTTCATGAACCCACTTCTCTACAGGTGTTAGCAAATGTGTCCACTGATTGGATCTGCCAGGAAACTATTCTAATAGTGTGGGGAATCTCCAATTCCTGTGTTAGCTCTCTGTCTTTGAGTGGTGATGTGTCATCACAGGAGAGCAGTCTTGTCCAAAAGATTTTCAACCAGTCTCAGCTCCTTTTGCTTTTTTTGCTACCCAGTGAATTATTACAAACCTTTTCCAAATCTGATTTGATCAGCATCCAGCTAGAGTGGTTACAGTTTGAGAGGCTCTACAGAGCCTATCTCCAGTTCTCCTGGTCAGTATTTCACTTCTGTGGTGTACAGCACCTATTTATAAAATAGCCTTGTGGTGTTAATAGCTCAGATGATCTAAAAACTGATAATTGAGTGGGCCAGGGTCTGTGTTATGCTTAGATGGCATAGCACATGAGGATTTATACCTCCAGGATTCTAGTTTGGTCTGGGGTTTGGCATGACTCTCGATCTGCTCTATTTTATGCACCCTGCAGCGTCTCTCTCTAGAGCTGTTTGGCAGCCCAGAATAGTCAGATTTCACAGTGCTCCTGCACAACCCTCAAAGAGCATGACAGGGCCATTTGGCCAGGCCTGCACTTGATGGTGTTCTGGTGGGCTGCTTGTGTTGCTTTGGCACTCTAAAGGAACCACATTGGAGTCCAGAATCAAAGCCAACATTTGCTTTTGTTTTTCTCTCTCTATGCAGTTGTCTTTTTGCATTACGCTGAAAATAGAATGGCCACTTTCACTTCTTTGCAGAATTGTAATGCTTGTGTTTGAGATCCTAATCTGAAGGAAGATGTTTTTATTATTGTGGAGGGTGAGAGAAAAGGGCTTCCTGTAGAAATGATAGGAAATGGTAGACAAATGTCTGTAATATTATACAGGCTTTGAACAACCATTTTCTCTTTTTCACTTCCCCATTTCTGAATCTTGATTAAACTTAGTGTCAGGGTTAATTAAATTTACATTCTAAATTCCCATAATGTGGCAAATTAGTTGCTTGGTAAAGAGGTCTCAGGTTTTGTTTCCCAAATGTGGCCTATTTAAAGTGTCCTGGAGTTTAAATGTGGGGATGGTTTTTTAAAATTTTTCTGTTACTGACAATTGTTTATGGGCTATATTTTGATGGCTGTGCAGTAAGTGCGATTAGCTAACAAATATCATTCATTAAATTATATGATTAACATGTACTAAGATACTTGAGTATCAATGGTTCTATATAAAATTATTTAAATACAACCATGCTAATTTCAGTTCTGTTTGAATTGAAATGCACGCTGTTTGCCAAATGCAAAAATGACAGCATTGTTAAAAGGAAGGGTAAGCATCTAGGAAAGCATCCGAAACATTGGAGAATGTTTGTTTTTTATTTTTTTTAATGGCTTAATTCATTGCAGTCAGATGTCTTCATCTGTACAGACCTTTAGATAAAATAAATATTAATATGACCTCATTGCTTTCACTATCTGTAGGAGAGAAACCGTTTCAGAAGAAATATGTTGGTAGCATACTTGGATTGTATGCTTAACTTGACCACATCTAGCTGTTTCTTTCTAGAGCATTTGAGTTGAACAGTATCTGCCAGTAATTCCGGTTGGCACCAAGGTTGGCTGTTAGTGATGCTAAACGATATGACATTAACATTGCCAATAAGATGTTGCCAGTTTATCTTTTTGAGCAGATACATTTTAGTGACATTTAACTTTTTCTTTTTGTGTAGCCGTACACCTGGGAACTGCCAGAACTCTGCTAACGAAGTGGATCTCCTGGGTCCAAACCAGAACGGATCCGAGGGTTTAGCCCAGCTGACTAGCACTAATGGTGCCAAGCCTGTGGAGGATTTCTCCAACATGGAATCCCAGAGTGTTCCCCTGGACCCCATGGAACATGTTGGCATGGAGCCTCTTCAGTTTGATTACTCGGGCACTCAAGTACCTGTGGACTCAGGAGCTGCAACTGTGGGACTCTTTGACTACAATTCTCAACAACAGGTAAACTATTCACACAGATATTGTACCTCTTTCCTTCCCAAACCCTTCCAGTAGTGGCATCTAACTCACTGGTTTGAGTTGCCCCAGAGGTACCATGTTACTTCGTTACTTGATTGGAGGCGCTGGCTCACTTAGCCTAACAGAAACATTGTTCAATAATGAGAGCGGTGATCTGTACAGGACTCTGCTAAAGTGAGCCAGGTGCAGGAGACTTATCTGATCAGTGGCAAACAGAAAATGGCAAAATAACACGCCTAAGTAGCATTAAGCACATTTAATATCAGTAGTTCTAAAGCTGCATTGAGTTAAAATAGAAACCTACATATTTGTTTTATTAGAAAAGGAAACAAGCTGCTGCTAAATTATTGTGGCTTCATACAACTGACATTTGAAAAAGCTGCTTTCAAATAACAGACCAACAAAGGCAAAGAAACTGACTGAAGTCTTCGGGTACATTTGTGCCTAGATGTTGCAACACTGGCTGGGGACCTCTGCAATACCAAATCACTCTAGGGTAATTGAAGAAAAGTGTGTCAGCATGAACTACGTTGCTTTTGCTTGATCATGGATTAAGACAAAACGAGATCAGGATTCAGTGTAATTTTGGGGGATCTCCCCCATGACTTTTTTTCCCTCAGCCCGAAAGGGTTCGTTCACCTTCCCTCCTACCCAGGCAGCCCAGTCTGGTGCTTCCTGGACAGACTAGTCCTTGATCTACATTCTGGCCCCTTTTGAACGCTAGGCCTAGATTCAAGGATCCACTCTAAAGCTGCTCTTGTTCGTGCAACA
Source organism: Trachemys scripta elegans (assembly GCF_013100865.1). Taxonomy (NCBI): domain Eukaryota; kingdom Metazoa; phylum Chordata; order Testudines; family Emydidae; genus Trachemys; species Trachemys scripta. The sequence goes on along the minus strand of NC_048317.1, from coordinate 14,942,375 downwards.
ATCGTAAACTTCTGTTTCTTTTCTTTTGTTGGTATTAAAGCCCTCCAAAAAAAAATGTTACAGCTTAAAACAAAACAGTTGTCATGGCTGGCTGAAGAGCACGTGTTTAGTCGTCCATTCTTAAAGCATGTGTTGGTATGCCTAGTAGACAGTGAAAGGTTGTACTTCTTGGTAGCCCATATGCTGTATAGTCTAGTAGCCCATAATGTGATCTTGGTATTTGAAGTTTCTTTATACAAGATGTTTTTAGGGTTCACAAGTACAAATTGGTATTAGTAAAACATATATTTAGTTTATAATTTAATAACTTGAAAATGACCAAACCAATTTTATTTTTTAAATGTTGTATTAATCTCTCCGGTAAAAGCTTTGATGCAAAGGATCACCTCAGAAAACATTTTTATAATGAAACTGACACACTTGAAAACCAGTGTTTGTAGTGGAAATATTCACACAGTCCTAACTGTGGGCCTGGAGCTTATTAAGATTAATTGTTTTTTAAGGTATGGTTATGGTCAGAAAGGTTACTGCAGAAATTTGACATCTGCTTAATTAGTGTTATACTCTCCTTCAATGTCTTGCATATAAAATCAAGTCAAATCAAGTTTTATTTTTCTGCAATCCTGCAAGCTCTGTTATGTGAAAATCAGGTATCTGTTTCTGTTTTGCACCTAACCACTGACAATAAAATTCTGGAAGCAGAGCCTCACTGGAGAGCTTGTTCTGCATGAAGCAAATGATAGTAGTTTTCTTTTCTGTGGCTAGATTAGATCTGCATAGATGGCAGTAAGATATTTTTTTTTAATGTAAACTAAGTAGATAACACCTACTTGAAGCAGCGTTGCCAGTACAGGGAGCCTTTTTCCGAACGTTTGCACTTCAATTATTTCACTGCTGAACTCTTTACCGCTCTTGCCATCACACCTTGACGCACACACTACAGTTCTATACTGCCTTTTTAAACTACTTGGATATCACCAGAACATGAGGATGCACAAGCAAGCTAGACAACAGGTTGTATATATCCATTGAACATATCTGGTGCACTCAGCTACTCAGATCAAGGTAATGATATTGTGAATAACCCGATCAGAAACTCTCTGATGGGAACCAGTACTTTGATATTTCAACCTTATTTTTGTGTTTTGATAGCAGCCTCATCTGTTTACTTACACCTGTAGTAACCTTATATTATACTATTTGAAAACATCCACTATATTAATGTAGGGCTTTCATTATTGTGGCTCTTAACTCCGAATTGTAACTTTCCACTTCTTAACGTATGTCAGTATAAAATGCAATACCCTTGGCTCAGAAGAACAGAGGAGGATTTACTTAATGTCTCCAGCAGCTAGTGTTTCCAGGGATCTGTTCAAAAATAGTTTCTGGTGCTATTGTTTGCCAATTACACATTGTACTTTGGAGTAGAATATATTTCTAAGTAAAATTGGAAGCTATACCAAATGGTGCTTATGATTGTGTTGTGACTTGTAGTAAAATCTGGCTTACATTTAACTGTTTCCTGAAGGAAATATATCTTGATCAACAGGACCTCATTTGCAGAGCACCTTTTATAGGGCATCGGAAAAGATGCCATATACTTTGAAGGGATTACAAATCAGTGCGGCTAAAAGCAATATTAAGAAGGGAAAGTCTTAACCATGCATAATCTGATTAGAAATGTCAGATGTTTATTTTGCAAAAGAAACTGGATTACACAAATCTGAACTTTATAACATTGACATAATATAAGCTTCTGATGCCCCAGTTTTTTGCAAGTTTTTCTCCTATGACCTCTTGACAAGGTGTTATACGACACTAGCTTTATGTGTAGGTGAAACTCTGAGAGTTTTAGGATTTAAAACAGTATCTCAGACATATCAACAAACTTTGTTCAGACATGTCTTCGTCATGAGCTGTATCCTAGTATATGAATGTGACTTATATTAGGCTAAAATGTTATGTGCTTAAATATTTTTGTAGCTGAAGTACTATTTCTTAGATTCTCACTATTTTAATTGAAAAGGTAAAAATGAATCTTTTGTGGAAGGGGAAGGATACCCAAATGAGTATCCGTGTCAGAGCGCAGTAGATCAAGAGTATAAAAATACAGTTTAATTTAGGGTCAAGACTTGGTTATAATCTTTTTGTTTGGGTTTTTCTCCTTGATCTTCTGTACCAATCCAGGTGTTTGGAGGTTCCTCACTGCCAACAGATGGAGACAATGCATTGAGACTTTATTAATATCTTCTGAATATATGGGGTTTGCTGGCTCTCAGAGCTCAGTTGTTTTTGTCTCAGCAGATGGAGTATCAGCTGGCTAAGAGAGACCTTAATAAAGCAGAGAATAGAGCAGGTCTTGGACGCCTACAGGAATTTCTAGTCACACAGCAGCATACAGCAGCCTCTGCAGCACTTCATGGGGGACCACAAACTGCAGTTAGGAAAGAAACATCCTTCCTCAAGATATCCACAATGAGTGGAGTGAAGAGCCTGTGACCTATGCAGAACAGGGCGGATTCTCTCCTCCACAGACTGTTCGTATTGCCTTCACCAGGGACTGCTAAAGAGCTTTAATCTGCTTTCTTTAGGCGTGTCTCCTGGTGTCCCAACTGCTCTAAGGCCTCAAGCCCATCACCCCCATCCCTTCCAGAGTCTGCAATTGGACTCTCTTAGGTAGCCGTTGCCATCTCTGCCTCCCCTAGTTGGACCCCTCTTGTAGGAACATTGCTTCTAGATCTGAAGCCCAGAGTGATGTTTGCTACTGCTCCTGTCTTTCCTACTCTTGCTTCCATAAACACTCACACATAGTAACAATAGAAATATATATCTATAGCTACCTGAAAATGTCTTCTCTCTGATTAATAAGATCCATAGAGCCAGTACCATGCATATTTCCACCTGCTTGCAGTTCAGTGGCAGGATCTGAAGACCCTGCCTTCTGAAGTTTCCTCCAATTGAGAACTTCCACAGCCAGGGTAATTCAGATCTACATTCTTAAATTACAGACTGTATTAAATGAAATTTGAGGAAAAAAAACAACAATCTCTCCAGAGAATGGTAAATTCTGCATAATGACAACCAACCCCAAATCCTTATTTCCATCTCTATTCGGGATCATCAGTTTGTCTCCTGGGTGGGCTGGATCTGTGGACTTTATTATCCAACAAAAGGACATTTTCAGGTAAGCATGGATAAATTTTCCTTTTCTTTGCACTGAGGTCCACAGATCTATTAAAATGGGATTTTCATAGCAGCATGCCTCTGGGTGAAAAGCATAATCATTCTTTAAATATGGACATCCAAAACCAGATACTTTATAAATAACCTATCTCCTCCATCTTTCCCTGGGCACTAAGACATGTAGAAGACTTTTGCCAAAAAGAAAGGAAATGGCATAGCTAAGATTGGATGACCAGTAAGCAGAACTTGGTGAACTTAAATAGTGATAGCCATGTGGCTCTCTCGCCAGTCTCAGTACAGGAGATGTGGCTTCTCTGCCTGATTGTCAGTGTTGCTAAGGACTGGAATTGGATGCTTAACTGAAGAGGGAATATTTCTTGAATTTACTTAAGGAGTGATTTGCTATGCCAGTTGAGAACTATCTGTCTGAATTAAAAGTATAATACTGGGTCTCATTAGAGAGAGCTTGTAACTTCAAATAAAAACAAAAACCTCATGTGATTAGAGATAGTAGTCTTTAGGAGGCCTACTCTAATGGATAGGAAGTACATCATCTCCTACGGGGGATGTGTCTGGGTAGTGCTGTAAGGAGCAGAAAGAGTTTCCAAGGTGGTGCTCTCTGAAATAAAGTTGATGCCCTAAGGAAGCATTTAATGTTGGGATTTGTACAAACTTGCTTTTCTTGGACATGCTGAGAACATTGTACTACAGAGATTTGACCTTTATGCTTGGACATTCTTATTCACCCACAGTTAAACTCTCCTGGAGGATATCCAGGCTGTTTCTTTGGTTTAACCTGGCAGTTAAATTATGGACACTTCCCCACCCAGTGGAATATGTTCTTTTTCTTCGTCCAAGTATTCATTTTAAACTTGTCTGGTCCTGTATGGAGGATTGGCTTTACAGTAACAGACCTCTGCGAGAGATATCCGAAGATCATAGAATCATAGAATATCAGGGTTGGAAGGGACCTCAGGAGGTATGTAGTCCAACCCCCTGCTCAAAGCAGGACCAATTCCCAACTAAATCATCCCAACCAGGGCTTTGTCAAGCCTGACCTTAAAAACCTCTAAGGAAGGAGATTCCACCACCTCCCTAGGGAACCCATTCCAGTGCTTCACCACCCTCCTAGTGAAATAGTGTTTCCTAATATCCAACCTGGACCTCCCCCACTGCAACTTGAGACCATTACTCCTTGTTCTGTCCTCTGGTACCACTGAGAACAGTCTAGATCCATCCTCTTTGGAACCCCCTTTCAGGTAGTTGAAAGCAGCTATCAAATCCCCCCTCAGTCTTCTCTTCTGCAGACTAAATAACCACAGTTCCCTCAGCCTCTCCTCATAAGTCATGTGGCCCAGCCCCCTAATCATTTTTGTTGCCCTCCTCTGGACTCTTTCCAATTTTTCCACATCCTTCTTGTAGTGTGGGGCCCAAAACTGGACACAGTACTCCAGATGAGGCCTCACCAATGTCGAATAAAGGGGAATGATCTTGTCTCTCGATCTGCTGACAATGCCCCTACTTATACAACCCAAAATGCCGTTAGCCTTCGTGGCAACAAGGGCACACTGTTTGACTCATAACCAGCTTCTCATCCACTGTAACCCTAGGTGCTTTTCTGCAGAATTGCTGCCTAGCCATTCGGTCCCTAGTCTGTAACAGTGAATGGGATTCTTCCGTCGTAAGTGCAGAACTCTGCACTTGTCCTTGTTGAACCTCATCAGGTTTCTTTTGGCCCAATCCTCTAATTTGTCTAGGTCCCTCTGTATCGTATCCCTACCTTCCAGCGTATCTACCACTCCTCCCAGTTTAGTGTCATCTGCAAACTTGCTGAGAGTGCAGTCCACGTCATCCTCCAGATCATTAATGAAGATATTAAACAAAACCGGCTCCAGGACCGACCCTGGGGGCACTCCGCTTGAAACCGGCTGCCAACTAGACATGGAGCCATTGATCACTACCCGTGCTAGGGTCATCAGACTTGAGAGCGTAGCCTCTTCTGTCAGAAAGAATGTCTTTTGTATTGTCCTGGGGAGCAGTGGAAAAGGTGGAAATACATATATTAGGGACCTTGCCCAGCTTTGTAAGAGATTATTCAGCTCACCTCCTTCGTCCTGACACAGAGGCTGAAGGGCTCTTAATTTGCTCTTTCCAGATGAAAAGAGCTCAGTCACCAGCCCACCAAATTGACTTATGATGAGAGAGAGATTTCTGGGTGTAGAAGCTGCTGTTCATCTCCCCCTAGGTGGGCAGTGTACAGAGAGATAGGGCGCTTCTCGGTATGCAGGAGAGGAGAATCTCTCTAGTAGGGCTGATTGTGTTCTTCCCAGTTCTTATGAAAACCGCGTCAACTTCATTGACTGTTGCAAGCCGGACAGATCTGTGATCCATGGGAGGAGCCATGCTCTGAAACGTGAATGAATCGTGTTCTAGAGAGTGGGTGCTGTGCGTTCTCCCTCTGGAACCCATTCTCTGCACTGAATCAGAAACCTTCCTTGAAATAAAGTTTGGAATCTTCCTCCACAAGCTCTGCAACAGACAAGCTATGAACCTGTCTGCAGCTGTGGGGGATGGAAAATAGCTGTATGGAAATTCAGGAGGCAGCACATTGCCCTGCTTCCAGTGACTGATGGGTCAGATTCTGTCCCCAAGCTGCAAGCAGGCTGGAGTGCTCATTGTAACTGATCTGTGGGCCTTAGCACGAAGATTATACATCATTATAAATTACTTTATTTCAGATGAAGCAAACAGCCAACCAAAGTCACATCTCCACTTGAGAGCTCTGTGTGTGTGTGTGTGTGTGTGTGTGTGTGTGTGTGTGTGTGTGTGTGTGACTCCTTGCCAAGCTAAAAGCAAGTTTGAGAATAGCATGACTGATGTGCTGTGCAAACAGGGAGAGGGCAAGGAATACCTTGTTCCTTTCCTGCCACCCTTGTAAACACCCACCCAAACGCCTTCCACCAGACACTAGCTCCACCTTCCCTCACAGGGCAAGAGCTGAGAATCTGTAGAGTTAGCCAGCTGTTCTCTGAGACTTCGGCGGCATTTCAGTCCAAGCCCTGTTAGTCTGTATGTTTGTGGAAAATGTTTTTTAAGGTATTTGAAGAGGAGGTCACTGACTACAATGATGGCCTTTCAAAAGGAAGCTCGTTGTAGTTAAAGCTATAGAGAACAGACAAAAACTTTGGCCCTCTGCAGCGTACAACATATATGTGGCAGTTTCTGTCTCAGTTACACAAGGCACATTTTTAAGAAGCCAGATCATATTCCCTGGTAAAACAGCTGCAGTTCACGATGCTTCAAGTGCACTTCCTTTGGTCAAGAGAGAGGACATAGGTACCTGGACACTGCTACCCACCTCCTTTAAGCAGTAATGAAGGTACACTTATCAGGCATCCTTGGACTTCATAGGAGGAAGGCAGCTCCATTCCTTTCATGCATGGGAACACGCAACATCAGATCAATGCCTATTAGGCATCATAATCCATAGTTAGAGTTCAGTTTCAAAACTTTCAGCAGTCTTGTTCCGTCTGATTGTACCAACCAAAGTCAATTAGTTTTAAGCTATATGCATCACCTTGAAGCTATTTCAGCATGAATAATTATGCCAGTAGCTGTCACTCTCTTCTATATGGATGACTTTAGGTCAAATTACAATGGACAGCGAGGACAGCCATTTCCAGATTGTGCTGGTTTCAGGAACCAGATGCCTAAATATTGAGTCAAGAGAAGTATGCAGACCTCGATGTAAATATTAATACATCTGGGAGCCCAGCTAAGCACCAAGCCATAATGTTCTTAACTGGGAGACAGACAACACAAAGTATAACAGCAAATCTTTTCCATGTTGTCGTCAGCTGAACTGGGCTCAGTCTTCTCCAGATGTAAGAGCAGTCAGCTTGCTCTTCTCTGCTTTCCCCATGCGTTCAAAAATAGCTCAGTGAGATGCAGTTTGAGAATGTGCCTGCTGTCACATAGGTAAACTGACGAGGAGAAAGGATGTGGCCAAGGCAAACTAGCTGCTGATTGTACGAACCAAAAAAAACCACCCATCTAACATATCTGTTGTTCACCTAGCCAGAATGCAATACAGTGGACTGGCTAAACTGATCCCAAATATGTAAAGTAGAGTGGAAAATTGAGAGCGCTTCGGGTGAATTTGTTGTAGTGAAGGGGACCACAAGTAGATGTGATGACTACAGGAAGGTAGCGACACAAGGTATGTGGGGTAATACCTTTTTATTGGACCAACTTTGTGTTTGGTGAAAGAGACAACAGAATGGTAGACAGCAAGATCATGGATGTAAGTTCTAGAGGTAAATACGCCCAGCACGCTGTCATACATTTTTCCACATTGGTCAATAAGGAGGGTGCTGCAAAGAGTTGGCAGATCCTTGGGAAACCTCATTCCCCCACATCTCTCTCAATTTCAGATTAATCAAGATGTCCTTGCTGCCTTGACCTCATGCTTGTCAACACAAATATGATCCACCTGCTAACTAGAGATGACTTATTGGCACAAAGACCCTACTTGATATGAAGATCCAGATCTCTTTAGGCTAAGGTCATCACAGTTGAGAAGATGCGTCTTGGAAGAAAGGGCTTTTGAGTAAAGGTTATCACAGGCATATGTTCCACATCCAGCCATGATTATAGGATCTGGAGAACATTGTGTGATTGATTGAATCATGGATTTGATGTGCTTCTCCATAGCCAGCATCCTGGAGTTCCTTCGGAATGGTCTAGCCTTAGGAATGAGCGCCAGCATCTTACAGGTGCATTCAGGAGACACGGATGTACTTTACACTGAGATGTAGCTAGATTTTAGTATAGTGGTTGACAAAAGCCAAAACTTGTATTGAGATGACTTCTTCCTTTTTGGATCTAAAATATTGTACAAAATTTACATCTTGTTCCTTAGTTTGGACCTATAGAAAGAGGAGGAGGCAGAAGAAGAATATCCCGTAGGCTATTGCTCTCTTATTCATATTTGCCATCTACTGAGCAAGGAGGAGAAGAGTTGAAAGCCCTGCTCTGTGAAGAACTATACCTGATTTTTCTATCAAGAAAGTCCATTCTTTAAACAGTTCTGTGTTTCATGCTGAAGGTAACTACATCCTGCCTAAATCAGGCTGAATTATTATTGTCCATCTATCCAGTCTTAACATTTTATAAAGAAGCTAGGCCTCTCTATCTGAGGCCTGGTCTACACTCAAAAGGTAGGTTGACCCAGCTACGTTGCTCAGGGGTGTGAAAAATCCACATGCCTGAGTGGTGTAGTTATGCCGACCTCATCCCCAACATAGACAGATCTAGGTCTAGAAGAACTCTTCTGTTGACCTGGCTACCGCCTTTCAGGAAGGTGGATTACCTACGCCGACGGGCGAACCCCTCCCATCAGCATGGGTAGTGTCTATACCGGGGTTCCCAAACTTGGTTCACGGCTTGTTCAGGGTAAGCCCCTGGCGGGCTGCAGGACGCTTTGTTTACCTGAGCATCTGCAGGTACGGCTGTTCGCAGCTCCCAATGGCCGCGGTTCGCTGTTCCCGACCAATGGGCGCTGCGGGAAGCGGTGGCTCTGCCAGCACCAATTCCTGCAGCTCCAATTGGTCGGGAACAGCGAACCGCGGCCATTGGGAGCTGCGAGCGGCCGTATCTACGAAGGCTCAGGTAAACAAAGCGTTTCGCAGCCCACCAGGGGCTTACCCTGAACAAGCTGCAAACCATGTTTGGGAACCCCTGGTCTATTCTGAAGCGCTGCAGTGGTGCAGCTGCAATGTTTCAAGTGTAGACATGCCCTCAGTCCTACAAGGATGGAAGCTGGCAGAAAACAACAGCATAGCATCCAGATCCATTCTTTTCAAGTGGATAAAGCTTCTAGTCAGGAAAGCTTGCCTCAGTGCAACAAAGGCAGCTCCCTCTGTTTTCACCGTATATTTCGCTAGGAAGTTAGGTGGAAGCATCTCTACTAGAGTTATTCAAGGCAGCTACCTGGCGTGTGTGTTCTCTCCAGTGTTTATATTCGCAAGCTGATGTTCAGGCATCAGCCAATGTGTTGTGCTGCAGGCAGCCAAGAGGCATTAGTCTGTCCCCTCTATATGGCACTGCACTCCTTTGGCAGACCCCAAGAATTTGGACTGGCACTGGAAGCTGGAGAGAAACTTTTTTTCCTTAATTTTTCTTCAAGACTTTCTATGCCAGCCCGTATCCCTCCCTTCAAGACTGGTGCTCTCTTCAACATTTCCAGTGTTTTTGCAAATAGCGAGTTTGCAGTGTCTCAAGGGGTTCGATTTTTATATTACACTTAAATAATCCTGTGAACTGCTTTCAAAGATTCAGCTGAGCTGTGAGAGCTGGCAACCCTTATGCAGGGGATGATATCACCAGAAAGTCCCAGTGTCTGCTTTCTGTCTACTGTCAGGGAAGAACTATGTGCACCAAGTGTCTGGACTGATTTAGAAGATCTTAGAGAGAAAATGAACAGGTAAGGAAAGATTTCCCTCTCATGTTATATTAGGGTTCTTTAGCTTCTCAGCATGGACCACGTTTTTACAGAGATTCTCGTGAGTATTTGCCATCCCGTTCCCAGTCCTGCAGCCCATCTCCACTGCCGTTTGTAGTCTCATAACATCTCTGTGGCAACAGAAATTGCCTGCATGGGAAAGTAATAAAGTATTTAGTATATTTAATACAGTATTAGAGCTAGAAACAGCCTTGTGAGCTGCTAGCTTGCTGTGACCCATGGGCCACAGTTACGAAGTTTGTCTGAGTCTCTTTAAAGAGTAGTTGATGAGTGAAGCTTTCAGGGAACGCAGAGGTAGAAAACCCTCACAATAGGTTAATAATACTGGAATGAAAATATTTTGAGATGGTTTGTGGTAGATTATGAATTTAAAACTCCTCCGAAGATCTCTTTTAAACATGTTTCCGTATCATGAAGAGTGTCCATACTCTTATGATAGTAAATCTGTTGTCAGGATTGCTTCAGAAGGGAATCTGAGAATACTTTTCTAGTACATGAATAAAGAACCAAAACTGTTCTTTTGTTCCTTCAGTTATTTCAAAGACCAAATGCACTTGCTGTTCAGCAGCTGACGGCAGCACAGCAGCAGCAATATGCATTGGCAGCTGCCCATCAGCCGCACATAGGTAAGTCCTTCATTTAACGCCCTACCTGTATTAGATTTCTGGAGGTGGCTGTTGTTACTTGCTAACGGATGTCTTCAAAATAGTCTGTGGCAGTGAAAAAAGGTTATCAGGCGTTAGAGGGGTTTTAAAAGTACGGTCCCAGTTATGGATAATTGACACACAGATTTCAGAAGCAGACCATGTTTGAAGATTACCTTGCAAAATTCTGGTAACATCTTGCTATACTTTTAAAAAGCTTTCAAATATTCTTCTCTACCGGTGATGACACTTGCCTTGCCCTCACTGAGAATGCTCTTCAGTAATGAGAGTGTTTTCGAAGTATTCATTTACTCTGAGCCAGACATGAATTGGGGTAACTGGGACAGTGAAATGAGGAAAAATGCACATTTTAGTACAGACCGCAGAAACTCGCGTCCATATTTTATGTATTATAATGGTTTAGTTTTGAATAACTCCCCCGCAGAATGGAATTTCAGGCTATTCTGGGTGAGACTTAGAAGTTTATTTAAACGTGTTGCCATTCATAGTATTAAAAAAATACTGACTTGGGGAAAACTGTACATAATCGTGTTTATAGAGAAATAGGTGAACCACTCACAAGGGCTCACTCATTAATGGTGGGAGTAAAAATTTCCCAGCATCAAAGAGTTTAACTGTAAGTTTTCCTAACTGAATTGAACTTAGTTTTAAAGTGCTAGAAAGAATTATGAAGACACTATTTCTCGTGTACCATGTACATTGCCCTCCACATTTGTTCCCTTTTGGTGTAGACCCGTGTCATCCTCTCCCCTAATTTAGTAGATTTAACAAAATGTTTATGAAAGTGCTTTTATATCTCTAAAGTGCTTTGAGCTCCTATGATAAAAAGGCTCAATTGAACTTTAAGGGAAAACTTATTTTATGGGTATGTATTAATACCCACCAGTATAAATTAATTGGTAGTTGCTCTTTATTTTCCCATTGTTTTTTTTTTCTAGTTGACTAGTTTCCCAGCTCTTTAAGGGATGTTACATCTTTGGAGTCAAATTCCATATACATATGCACAGTAACATTGCTACAAATTTCCCATTTGATTGTTTCAGTAAGACTCCTGGGTACTTACTGTGTGCTGTCTACAAAGAACTACATGTGAAAATGTATAATTTGTCTTCTCAAAGTAGCTGCCAACTTTTCTTATTCTTAAATCATAGCTGCACAAGCCTGTTTATCCCGTTCAGTTACAGCCAGGATGAATAGCCAACACATGTAGGTATTCTGGTAGGGCTGCAGTTCTAGTTAAGTTTGTTTTTACTGACAGGTATGTTTTCAGCAGGTTTAGCTCCCGCTGCCTTTGTCCCCAATCCATACATCATCAGTGCTGCTCCACCAGGAACAGATCCCTATGCAGCAGGACTTGCAGCAGCTGCAACTTTAGGTGAGGAACTTAGAGTTTTTGTGCATTAGATGAAATTTTCTGTGCCTAAAATGTTGTACCTGTCGCTGTCAGAACAGACTTCATGTAATCTGTTAGCACGTTTTGAGCTCTACTGAAAAAATAAGTGGATGTCAGTGTGGTATAGAAGGGTATTATAAAACTTAAAGTAGAATTTTGTTTTGAAAGCCTTGTCCCTATAGATTAATACCTAAATTAGAGGATCAAAACCGGTAACACTCAGTATGGATTCTGTTTTACAGTTAAGGTTAAGAACAAAAATCCTGAAAGAGAGGTGACATTTCATTTATACACTTATAGTGACAAATGTGTGATTGGTGTTGAGTTATGCACATTCTTTTTTATTTGATACCTGAAAGCCAAATACTTTTGACGCCTGTGTTACAGGGTATAGAGTAAAGTTTTCCTGCCAAGAAAGTGTTAAGTAAAATTTTGTTACTGTTGTTAATTTGAGATTTGCTGTGATGAATTTGGTAAATTATGCTTTTTTCTTCACTGGAGGATCCCTTCTGAACTTTATGCTTTCCAGTCCCTTAATTACCTTGTTCCAGGCCTTATATGTCAAAAGATCTCTCACTTGTGCAGAGGCTTTTACTCTGAATATAAAGTGCTCTAGTTGGCAGTTCTAATGTGGGTCATTCTTGCCTTCATACTGGACCTCTTTCTCCCAATCTTGTCTAGTCTCTGAATCCTTTTCCAACTTCAGGAGCCAAAATTGCTGTGTCTTGAAACGGTAGCTCCAGTAAACAATTAGGAAGCGTGAAAAACACATTGCATATTGAATTTTTATTCCAAAAGTCATGAGGTTCTGGCCCAAGTAGTGAGAGTCCCACGGGTTCTTCCAAAACCAGATTAGTTCTGTACAACCACATTTAATTCTTTCACTGAGCCATCTGGAAGGAGGAAGTCCAATAGGTTCTAAATAAAATCTTCAGAGTTAGATATGGACATTACTCAATAAAGGTTGCACAACCTCATCACATTTCATTCTTATGCAGTCTGTATACCTAAATAACATGCCCCCTCCCCCTCCAAGATAAAGTTAAAACAAAGCTAGATTATATTTACTATAACCAAGTTTTACAGTATTCTGGTTTGAGCAAGTAAGTTTGACATGTGACTCTTTGTAATATTTACCAGCTGTTACATAACTGTTTATTAGCTTTTAAGCTTTGGGGCCAACCTAAAGTCAAGCTATGATGAAATGGGATTACAAGTATGACCATATCATATGGTGTTTTTGGTAGATTATATAAAACAGTATGTGAAGAATCAAGGTTATAAAGAGTCCTTTCAGGATGATAATGCCTTTTAAAAAAAAAAAAAAGTAATTTTGAAGAGATGACTGTTAGGTGTGGTCGGGGCATAATAAAAATGAAAGATGAAGTGTTAGGGTAAAGCCAATTGTTGGCACACAGGTAAGGCTGAGATGAAATGGAAGAAAGCCAAGAAGTAGAGCCCTATGGAAGCTGCATCAACGAGAACATGAACGGAATTGCGGAATCAAAACTGTAACACTGAATCCAGCTGTGTGTGTGTGTAAAAAAAAAAAAAAAAAAAAGTCCAGCGCAATACAAAAAAAGGATGTCTCCCTGCTGTGGGCCAGAGCCGAAAGAGCTCTGTTTGCCCCCGCCGTGGCCCCAGGGCCTGAGAAACTGTGTGGGCCTCCGCTCACTCGAGGTGGGATCCAGGGATGGGGTTTGCTATAGCCCAAGAGTTGCTATTGTGAAGGGCATATATAACGAGGGTGTACTGTATATTAGTTTTTGACTGTTGCTTAGAGACATGGCCTGCTACTATTAGTGCAGTTTCCCCCCTCCACATGGTTCAGGACACAATTTAAACATGTCTAAAAAGCATTCTTCAACTGGAGAATGCTCATCCAAAAAGCAAAGAAACCATGCGTTGACACCAAAGTTCAGAGCTAGTCAGTTGCCTAATGATATCTATGAATTAGGCGGTATGATGTTCTGCAAATGCTGTCAACATACAATAGACTGGACCCGAAAAGATACCTGCAACGATCATCTAATATCAAAACCGTATCTGAAGAATCATGCCACATATGCTGAGTATCATCAAGGTTCTCGCTGTCCACAGAGAACAATTGCAGGCAGTATGAAATCTGCAGATGCCAGATGGGAGTTTGTTGTGGTCTTTGCTGAGGCTGTCATCTCAGTGGAAAAAAGGAAGAAGCTTCGACCTTTCCTCTTAAACCACTGCAGTCAAGGTGGGAAGCATTGCCTGAAAATAAAGCAGCACTTCGGCAGATTCTGCCTTGCGTTTATCAGGAGCACATGTGGCAGTGCTGGCCAAAATCCAGGGGGAAAAGATTCCAGTGTCGACAAGACAACAGATATTGGAGACTGCCGTGTGCTCCGTATTATCATATGTACGTTTCTTTTTCTTTTACTATCGTGGCAGATCCTTAAGTAGATGCTTTTTTTATAATGTATGCATTGGCCTTTAGGGAAACATTTGTTATCCTTAGAAAATACTAACCACTTCTACAATTTAAAGTACAAATAATTTAAGAAAATGAGTTTAAGATGCTGTAACCCCTTAAAATAGCCGTAACCCCACCCTCCAAAAAAGCACCAGATTGGGATTTTGGAGCTATTCTATAAAATGCTTGGTAATAATTTTATCAAACATTTTCTATTTAATATGCATTAGGAAATTGAATCGTGTATTGCAGGGCAGCTGTAATATTATGCTTGTATAATATTTAAAAAAATCTTTAACATTAAATGATACAATAGTGGCTATGAAGCTGGATTTTTTTTTTTTTCCATTACAGAATTTTGAGTTTGTTTAGTGAAATCCTCCAGTAAAAAAACCGAGTAGGAAAATTATGACATCAGAATATATATATTTGTAGGTGTTACAGATTAGTACTATTTGACAATGTCATCTTCATGGAGAGCTGCAACCACTCCACGTTCTCACGGTCTCTTCTGGAGTCTAGGACTAGGAACCAGCTCTGTCTCAGTGATGTTTGGGCAGCTGTAACAGACAGTGCTGCAAACTGCATCAAAGCATACAAAGAAGCGCTGAAATGAGTCATGACCCAACCGTGTACATGTGACATGTCTATGTCATATAATCAATCCGATAGGTGAGACATAACAGCATTTTCACTTCTTTAGCAATGTCGCATCTTTCGTTACTTGGATGAAATCTGCCGCCTTCAAAAAGCAAGCCAGAAAGCAAAGATGGCTTGCTTTTCTTAAGTCCAAAGAAGATGTGCACACCATGAAGGTCCCTCCTGAAGCAGTACACACAAGATGGAATAGCTGGTTTCAGGCAGTAAAATATCACGCAGAGCACACTGATCTCCACTGGGATGTTTTGAAAAAGAGAAGTCATCAGCACAGGCTGAGACAAACCTTTTGACATTACTTAGCAGTCAGGTGAAATCAGACTTGCTGAAACTTAAGACAGCTTTCATATCTGAAGCTTGCCCCAAAATAACAACGGCCCTGACCATCTGTCAGCATCTGACCACCACTCTACGGCTGTCTCAGCTTTCAGTATTCTGGAGACCTGGGATCTTGATTTCTGGAACAGCCAAAACTTGTGGGTTTGGTGAAGAAACTGACAGACTTGTGGATGACTTCTCCATAAGTAAGGACAGAGAGATCCTGGACAATCTACATGAAGCCTGTCAGCTTGCTTTTACCAAATTCTCCGAACACTGGGATGTCCATCCAGCAAAAGACATGTTGCGACTGATCTGTGTGTTTGATTCCAGGCAGACTCCAGCCATGTAACAAAACATGGATCAGTACAGCAAGCTACCACCTCTCACCCGCCCCTCACCAGAACTGTATGAACAATGGCTGGTCTTTCTACACAGCACTCAGAATGAGCCCATCCCAGATCCACTGGATCTTTGCATTACTGGAAGATTGTGAAGTAACAGAGGTTGCCCTATCTTACATCATCTTCCCTGTCAGCTCTGTAGACACACAGAGAGAAGCTTTAGTAAATATAAAAATCTACTTACAGACAAGAGGAAAACACTAAAAGGCTAACATAATGTACCA
The DNA here is from genome assembly GCF_013100865.1 of Trachemys scripta elegans. Taxonomy (NCBI): domain Eukaryota; kingdom Metazoa; phylum Chordata; order Testudines; family Emydidae; genus Trachemys; species Trachemys scripta. The sequence continues at coordinate 14,926,562 of NC_048317.1, read as the reverse complement.
CGATGGAGATGTCTGCCAGAGATGGGAAAAATAATGACATTTGATTAAGTTTGTCAGTTTGTAATGCTACTCAGCAATAAACTGTTGATTTGATCGTGTGAAATTATTTAATCAAATTTAAATTAATTTAAGCATTCCTTCAGAATATAGGAAGCTTGAAAGTACTGAGTTTAATTTAAAACGGGAACAATGACTACTGCAAAGATGAATTGTTTAGTGCATTATTTTTTAATTATTCAAATCTAAATTCAGTTAAATTGACACTATAAGAGACTCTTCTGTGGACTTCTTGTGTTACTGTTCAGCAATGTCAGTTTGGTCATATTACTAGGTTCTACTTTAAAAAGTGATTTGAAAGGCATTTCTTTCACTGTACCTGCAGGATGTTTCGTTTAAGTTGTAGGATTTTTTTTCTGTAAAATCTGTTTTTCCCATTGCAATCCAATTCTGAACATTTTTATGCATTTATAGTAAGGCTACTTAATTGTTACTGTATCAAACAATTTTGATTAAAAAATCCATAAAGATGGAATTAATTTTTAAAAAATGAAATCAGAAAACAATAAATCTGAAAATTCACAATAATAAAACAGAGTTCATGGGGCCCTATACAAGGATGTTTGTAATAGTCTAGGAGTCAGTGAACTACCGTGTGATGGCTGTGTAGCTGTGAATGAATGACTAAAACTCTCCACAGGAAGGAAATATTAAAAGCCTTAGTAACAAATAGACCAAAGCTTAGTGGCAGGAAAGCACCATCATGAGTTACTTTTTACCAGAAAAACCATCTGTAATTTCACCTACAAGTCTAGAAAGTGGTACACCTATTCAGGACCACACTTCCTACAGCAGTGTCGAAGCTGCAATAGAAGTGTTTTGGCCTAGGCAGAATTTGTCACCACATACACACCTCCTGCCCCAGGATTATGCACCAGAATCTGAGCTTTCATTTACCACAAAAAAAAAAAAAATTAAAAAATTCTACCTCTCCTGAGTGAGTAGAGAACCTTTAAAAAAACATGGAGTGTAACTCTACACAGCATAGCCTGGAACCATAGCTCTAAAGATGTCCGAATTGCCCTATTCATCTCATTGGAGTGTTAACTCTGAAACCTAAAAATAGCAGTACAAATATAAACATTAGCTATTAAATAGTTGCCCCCATGGACAATTTCTGTGGTGCAGTCATGCATTTTTTTGTACAAGGATATGTAGCACACTGACAATACTACTTTGAACTCTTTAAAGATGTACCCCAAGTCTAGTGAGAAAAGGCCTTCCTGTTTTCCTGTGGCAGTGCTAGACTGGAAGGAAACTGAAGGGCATAGATGTTGGTGAAATGGGAGAAATTAAATTATAGGTCCCAACTGGTTTTATTCCTTTTAGTTGCTCCTCCAAAAGAAGGGAGGTTTTATGGTGCTGTATGAGAGGATGTTGTATCATCTCTCCAGGACTGTCAATCAAGTGAAGTTTTTTTCCCCCCACAAGCACCAGATTAATTTAACTATTTTTAAGGAGTATTGATTTGAATGGCGACATAGGCTTAGTGTTGACGTACTAATGGGGATATCACTATCTGTGCAGAGAAATATGAGAATTTCTGCGGCACATTGAAAAAGATGTAAAATACAGGAAGTTTTTGGTGTCCAGTGTCTGGAAATTGGGTTTCCCTGACGATTATCAGCATTCCGTTTGTAATTACGCTTCAGCCCATTGAATAAACTAGTTGCTAATATTTAGGCTTGGCAGAATAAGAATTTTCTTATAATTTTGGCTGATAGCTATACTTATTTTTAAGCCTTTTTTAGATTTGTTTTTATTTTAAGTTTTCACAGCTGCGCAAGATTATTGGTGGAGTGTCAAACAATTATTTAATGACAGTAGATGTTAAAATTCAAAAAGTTAAAGCTTTATAAACTGTTAAAAACACACATTATCAACATATGTCAAAATATACAAAGTAAATATCCTTAAATCAACAAATCATACCTGTTTTTACTGTTAATTTGCTAGCCCATATATAATAAGTCTACTCCAGAAGTCTAACTCACTGGATTTTGTTTCCAATATGTTCTCAAACAGCATTTTTCTTACTTTGCCTAACTGTAAATTTTGATTGTTATTGACTGAAATATATTTCTGTCTGTTTTTGTGTGCATAGTGAAATCTGTTTAGGGTTTTTTTTTTTTTTTTTTTTTAAATGGTGATAATGCTTCCTAGCCTGCTAACATACTGTTGCCAACATCACTGATGTTTTGAGTCAGAGAATCATAGCACTGGAAAGAATCTTGAGAGGTCTTCTAGTCCAGTCCTCTGCACTCACAACAGGACTAAGTATTACAGACCATGCCTGACAGGTGTTCGGAGATTTTTTGAAAGAAGCTTAGACAATGGCGGAGATTTCACATCCTCTTTAGGCAATTTATTCCAATACTTAACCACCCTGAAAGGAAGATTTTCCTCATGTCCAACCTAAACTTCCCTTGCTGCAGGTAAAGCCTGTTGTTTCTTGTCCTAGCCCCAGAGGTTGGCAAAAACAATTTTTCTCCCTCCTCCTTGTAACAACCTTTTATGTACTTGAAAACTGTTATCCTGCCCCCCCTCAGTCTTCTCTTCTCCAGGCTAAACAAACTCAGTTCTTTCAGTCTTTCCTTATAGGTCATGTTTTCTAGACCTTTAATCATTTTTGTTTCTCTCCTCTGAACTTTTTCCAGTTTGTCCAAATCTTTCCTGAAATGTGGCACCCAGAACTGGACACAATACTCCACTTGAGGCCTAATTAGCACAGAGTAGAACGGAAGAATTACTTCTCGTGTCTTGCTTACATCATACCTGTAATACATCCCAGAATATATATATATATATTGTTTGCAATAGTGTTACACTGTTGACTCATATTTATCTTGTGATCCACTATGCCCCCCCCCAATTCCCTTCCACAGTACTTCTTTCTAGGTAGTCATTTTCCATTTTGTATATATGCAACTGATTGTTCCTTCCTAAGTAGAGTATTTTGCATTTATCCCTCTTGAATTTCATCTTATTTACTTCGGACCATTTCTCCAATTTGTCCAGATCAGTTTGAATTTTAATGCTATCCTCCAAAGCACTTGCTACCCTTCACAGCTTGGTATCATCCTCAAACTTTAAAAGTGTGCTCTCTCGGGGGGGGAGGGATAGCTCAGTGATTTGAGCATTGGCCTACTAAACCCAGGGTTGTGAGTTCAATCCTTGAGGGGGCCATTTAGGGATCTGGAGCAAAAAAAAAAAAAAATAGTTGGGGATTGGTCCTGCTTTGAGCAGGGGGTTGGACTAGATGACATCCTGAGGTCCCTTCCAACCCTGATATTCTATGATTCTATGACATTATCTAAATCACTGATGAAGATATTGACCAGAACCGATCCGTGTGGGGGTCCTACATGATATGCCCTTCTAGTTTGTCCCTGATAACTACTCTCTGGGAATGGTTTTCCAACCAGTTATGCACCCACCTTATAGTAGCTCCATCTAGCCTGCATTTCCCTAGTTTGTTTATGAGAAGGTCATGTGAGACAGTATCAAAAGCCTTACTAAAGTCAAGATATACCACATCTACTAACCCACCCCCCATCCCACAAGGCTTGTTACCCTGTCAAAGAAAGCTATTACAGTGGTTTGACACGATTTGTTTGTGCCAAATCCATTGTGACTTTTACTTATTATCTACTAGGTGTTTGTAAATTTATTGCTTATTATTTGCTCCAGTATCTTTCTGGGTACTGAAGTTAAGCTGACTGGTCAGTAATTCCCCGGGTTGTCCGTATTCCTCTTTTTACAGATTGGTACTATATTTGCCCTTTTCCAATCCTCTGGAATCTCTTGTCTTCCATGATTTTTTGAAGATAATTGCTAATGGCTCAGATATCTCCTCAGTTAACTCCTTGAGTTATTCTAAGATGAATTTCATCAGGCCCTGGAGACTTGAAGAGATGTAACTTGTCTAAGTAATTTTTAACTTGTTCTTTCCCTATTTTAGCTTCAAATCCTACCTCATTTTCACTGGCGTTCACTATGTTGGACATCCAATCACTACTAAACTTTTTGGTGAAAACTGAAACAAAGAAGTTGTTCAGCACTTCTGCCATTTCCACATTTTCTGTTATTGTTTTCCCCCACCTCATTGAGTAACAGGTCTACCCTGTCCTGAGTCTTCCTCTTGCTCCCAATGTATTGGTAAAATGTTTTCTTGTCACTGTTTGTTTCTAGCTAGTTTAATCTCGTTTTGCGCTTTGGCCTTTCTAGTTTTATCCCTACATGCTTGTGTTTGTTTATATTCATCCTTTGTAATTTGATCTAGTTTCTACTGTTTGTAGGACTTGAGTTTCAGATCATTGAAGATCTCCTGGTTAAGCAAATACTGGCTACTTGCCACCCTTCCTATCTTTCCTATGGAGTGGGATAGTTTGCTCTTGTGCTCTTAATAATGTCTTCTTGAAAAATTGCCAACTCTCTTGAACTTTTTCCTCATAGTCCTGCTTTGCATGGGTTCTTATCTACCAACTCCCCAAGATGCTAAAGTCTGCCTTCTTGAAATCAATTATCTTTATTGGGCTGTTTTTCCCCTCTACCGTTTATTAGAATCTTGATCACTTTCACTCAAGCTGTCTTCCACTTCCAAATTCTCAACCAGTTCCTCCCTAGTTGTCAAAATCAAATCTAGAACAGCCTCTCCCCAATAGCTTTCTCCACCTTCTGCAATAAAAAATGATCTCCAATACATTCCAAGAACTTGTTGGATAATCTGTCCCCTGCTGTGTTGTTTTCCCAACAGGTGTCTGCTTAGTTGAAGTCCCCCACTGAGTATGAGTCATCATACTCTGAGTCACATGAATGGCATGATTGCAAATACCTGTATAGATTTGATGGTAACACTGATACTGAAGGGAATGGTTTTTATTGTGACCACGTTTGCTGTTCAGTTTACTGGTATTTCTTAAACTCCTTTTAGCATGTACATGCTTTTTGAGTGCATAAACTCTTCAGTGTGTGTGGCGCACAGCACAGTAGAAGTACTTGACTTCAAATGCATTAGGATGTTCTTCCTTTTCTATGGGATCTTTCAGAAGTATAAAGCTAGATTAGTGTCTTGTAATGAAGAATAACTCTGTAAGTTTTCCAGGTCTGGCAGCGATGACACACTTGCCCTCACTGAGAGAGCTGCTCAGTAATGAGAACCTCACCGTGTGCTCAGATGAGCTTAAGCCAGACTTGCAAAAATGCGCAGAATGCTTTGTTTAAAGGCGCTTACTGCAAACCTCAATAACCTTTCTCTTTTTTTATACCTAAAGCTGTAGCTGTTCAAATGAGCAACCCCTAGCTGAGAGAGTCCAGACTCTGTGTACAGTAGTTAGAGCTCAGATTAATATAAACTCTATTTCTTTTGGTTTGGAATAGAGATGCCTAATCTTTGTCCAAATGAAGGTTGCCATGGCACTTGCCAGGACCCTGATGGCTACCCTGTTTGCATAAAATGAAGTGGATTGTAGTTGCCTCTCTTCAGTACAGAAGTGTGGCTTGCAGAAAATACAGGTCACAGCATGCAATTTGTGACCTGCTTTGATTGGATACCAACAGGCAGAGATGCATTTTGATCTAAGCACCCTTGGTTGCTTAAGTGAAGATGGGCTACAGCATGCTGGGACGTTCAGTGGGCTGTGCTTTAAGCTGTTGCTGCCTGGGAGCAGATCTGTTGAGTGGGAACTACAGTCGCTTTTCTCACCATCGATGGAGTTCTGTCCACCGGGGCAGGTCTTGCTCACCCTGATTTACCTTGTGGCATTGGAGCCCAGGCTACTCATAAGGTGATCTTGCTGTGCAAAAGAGCTTTGGGGGCTGAGATTACAGCGGGTTTACATAGTACAGTGATTGGCCTTATACAACATCCTATATAGACAGACAAAATTAAAATGACTTGATAAGGACAGCACAGTAAGATTAACCAATGCCGCCCTCAGAGTAACAGTGTTGCTGAACTTCACCGTCCTGCAGCATAATGCAGGCTCTGCACCTGCAACACACCAATTTGTACAGATTGAGTCCAGAATGCAAGCCTGGTGCTTAATGGCCTTGTTTCTGTCCTCTCCTCTTCTTTATTGTCTTCCTTCCCCCTTCTATGCTACACTTATGCTTGGAATAGTTTCCCTGTTCTCTGATCCAAATACCCACCCTCTCTTCATTCATATGTTTGCTAAACTTGCTTCATTTGCAAAGATTTTTTTAATGAGCTATGAAAGACAAAATTTGTTCTTAATTGCAGCATTTTGCAATTGAACTTTCATCAGGCCCACGAATTCATTTTGTCTGAATGCATTGCTTGTCTGTCTTACAGTCTAAGCTGGGGTAGACAATAGGCAGACTGCGGGCCAAATCCAGACTGCCAGATGCTTTTCAACAGACTGTGAAATTGTTTTGTTTTACTTACTTCTTGTTGTTGTTTGTTGTTGTTTTTGTATTATTTTCTCTGGAATCTGGACTTTGACTATACCTCTGGACCTTGACAGAAAATAATTGATTACCCCTGGTCTAAGATGTGTATTCCTCTGTTAGAAGGCAAGCATTCTGTCTGAGCATAGTAAATACTCATCTCTGCTACAGTGGAGGGCGCATCTGATGTAAAATTTAGTGTTGTATTTCATTCAGCCAAGCACATTCTAATCTCAAGTCATTTTCACTGCAACAGTGAGTAATTTAGCCCTCAGGCTTTGCATTGGTTTTGAAAAACGTAGAAATTAGAAGATTTTTGTTAACCTTCTGCTGATCTCTCCAAAAGACATGAAGCAGACATAAAAGATTCTATTGCTTCCAAACACTATTGTATTGGATGGGATGCGTTCTACCAGGAAGTGCAGCATATAGATTTCTCATCTGATTGTACACCAGTCTTCTTTGGATAAACTTTTAAGGACAGAGGCTACACCAGGCCATAATTAAAATAACTGAGAGTCCTGGAAATTGACACAACCCACATGACAATTCACAATTCTGTTGATCATTTAAGGTAAACATACATTCTCTCTTAAATGTGACATACAACATGTTAAAAATGGGACCTTTAATCCTTTTTTATTACTGGTTTATGTGGTGTATAAAAAAGGCCTGAAAGGGTTTTTGTTTTGTGTTTTAAATTCTGCTTGTTTTTACATTGGAAATTGAGGTGTTCTCTAGGTTGGAAAAGTCTCCCTGGTGACTGGAGAACTAAATGACAGATACCACAGGAGTCTTGAGAGCAGAAGTGACTTTTTGTCAACTATGTTGTAAAACAGTGTTCACACGTATAGCTTAACAGTTCTGTTTTGGAGAAAGGATGCCTTCGTTAAAGGTTCATTAGCCATGCCTTCAGTTATGGCATTGAAGCTCACAATAAAAATCACTTGAGATTCCTACTAAATGTTGACATGCCCGGTATATATAAAGCAAAAAACAACAAGAAGAAAAAAACTTCAGGTCCTATTTGTATGTTGTGATAAAGGAATAAAAATGGGCAGTAACCCAATCAGTGGTGTAGTAGTTAAAAAGCAAGAACTGTGTAAATTTCATGCATCCTGGACTACACTCCTGAGCCCAATGGTTTTAAAATCCTTTGCAGGTCACCTTTAAAATAGGCTCTGTTGACTCAAGTGTGATGTGTTGCAGGTGTGTTTTGGTCATGGCTTACTATTGAGCAGGTCTTGTTTACTACAGAAGTTGACTGAATCCTCCTTTGGCATTTTAGGCCCTGCAGTAGTCCCTCATCAGTACTATGGAGTTACTCCCTGGGGAGTTTATCCTGCCAGTCTTTTCCAACAGCAAGCTGCAGCAGCTGCCGCTGCAAGTAACTCAGCAAATCAGCAAACCACTCAACAGACCCAACAGGGACAACAGCAGGTAAGTGGCAGTGTTTTGCAAGTCCCTTGGGTACCTGGGATTTACATAGGTATGCTCATGTGGGTTAAAGAATTGCTATTTCCAATGACAACACTTGACCATACGAGACTCAGTTGATTCAAAAGGCCTTGGCCTCTTTAAAATTGAGAGGAAAGTATTACCTGTAAGCTAACTATTGGGCTCATACCGTTCTTTCCATGTTTGGAGTTTCCCGTATGCAGTCTGGCAGTGATGGTCTCTTTTGCACAACATTATTTGCTGCCAAATCAAGGCCAGTCAACAGTGAAAGGAGGAAACTTAAAAATAGCTTCTTGCTGCTTCAGATATCTGGCTAAACCCATGTTGGAAGCTGTAACTAGCAGAACAGTAGAATAGAAATGTGAGATCTTGTTTCATTTCCAACACACAAAGGAGATAGGGGACAGCTGTTTAAGCAAAGCACTTTTAAAAAAGTGAATATATTGCAGCAAAAAGAAATCCATTAATGAGAATTAAAATTATGCAAAGCAGGTTTAATGGGGAATAGACATTTGTGTGAAAAAATTGCGTTAGGAATAAGATGTTGCCATCGCATAGTAATAGCCATAGCTCTGTTGCTATTGACTATCTGCAGCTCTGAAGCTATAACGGTTTAATATGATGGAAGCAGCTTCATCTTAGCACATTTTTTTTCATACTGATGCATTTCCCAACTCCTGCTCAACCCATTTCCCATCTGAGAAGGAGGGATGAGCTTGCTATCTGTGCAGATGTGGGGTGCTTCAACATTTGCCCAGTTTAAAACAAAAACTAACATTCTTAGCCTTGTATATTATCTGTCCTCCCCTCTCCCTTTCGTTCACTGTAATGTTTCAAAAACAAACAAACAAAAAATTACTAATATTCCCATTTCCCAGTCTCTGAAGCAAAAGAACTTTAAAGGGCTGGTCTACACTGGGGTGGGAGATTGATCTAAGATACGCGAATAGCGTAGCTGAAGTTGAAGTATCTTAGATTGAATTACCTGGGGTCCACACGGCGCAGGATCGACGGCTGCGGCTCCCCCGTCGACTGCGCTATCGCCGCTCGCTCTGGTGGAGTTCCGGAGTCGACGGGAGCGCATTCGGGGATCGATATATCGCGTCTTAATGAGACGCGATATATCGATCCCGGATAAATCGATTGCTACCCGCCAATACGGCAGGTAGTGAAGACGTATCCAAAGTTTGCTGCTTCTCCTTCCTCCTTGTTCACGTTTTCAGCAGCACTGCAAAACAAGGTGGATCTTGCATGCCTGTTTGCAGAAACTCTAGCAGTGATATAGAGGCAAATCCATTCTGAAAATGTAGGATCCCAGAGAACCCAAATATGGAGCAAATTTTAAGATCTTTCACAACAATATTAGCACCAAGTTTGGTTACGTAGATTGTAATCTCTGTGGGGCAGGCACTGTCTTTGGTTACATGTCTGTATAGCATCAAACACAAAGGACCTTGAGGTGCTACTGTAATACGACACATGTACATTTATCTTCACCAAATGTGGCTCACGATTCAAAAGTGCTTTTGCTGCCAGTGGCAAAGTTGCCATGCTTGTAAATCCTCAAGCTCGGATGCCTGCAATACCTAGGCACAAAGGGAGAGCTCCATTGCCTTATGACTAAGGTTGAGATTTTGTCACGGTTATTTTTTAGTCAAAGTCACAGACAGGTCACGGGCAATGAACAAAAATTCATGGAAGCCTGTGACCCGTCAGTGACTTTTACTGAAAACAATCGGGGGTTGACCAGCAGATGACTGAAGCCCGGGAATTGGGGTGAGAACAGAGCCCAATCCCTGCTGCTGGCGAAGGGGTTTCCAGCACCTGCTGCTGCAGCAGACGACAGCTCCACAGGCCTCCACTGCAGCCTCAGCGGCTTAGAGCTCCAGGGTCCCCCCGCTCCAGCGGTGCCTGGAGGCTCTGGAGCCTCCCCCCAGGGTGGCTGGGGCTGAAGTGGAAAATGTCATGGAGGTCTCTGAAAGTCATGGAATTCATGACATCATCTTATCCTTCCTTACACCTTACATTGATCTGTATCACAAACTTGGTATTTCCTAAACATCACTTTTTGTGTGTTTCATTCCTCTCTTGTGATAGTTTTTAAGAGCTGAAAATCCCTTATAGAAGGGTATGAGAGTTCAGATGATAGGCCATAACAGTCTGGATCCCTTAGGTCTGTTTGTAAGTATTTGTGGAGACTCTAAGGGCTTGTCTACACAGGGACACTCAGAAAAATTAATCCAGGTTACCTAAAGGTGCTAAAGTGGATTAGTTGAACCACATTGAACCCCTTTGTGGACTCTGTTAATCAGAGTTAAAGTGACCTTAATTTAGTGTAGTTTAATTCACTTTCGAAAAGAGTTAATTCAAACCAAATTAAGGCCACTTAGGAAAAAACTAGATGGAAAGGAGGAATGTGAGAGGAGATGCAATATGGAAAAGGCCAGCCAGGCTGTTTGGGGTTGGTTGGTTGGTTTATTTATTTTGCCTTTATCTGCACCGGAACAAGGAGGAGTATAAAGAATTTAAGAAGTAGAAGTTCAAAATGAATAAATGAAATCGGTTTTTACATCCGCATAAAATTAGCATCTGAAACTTTACTGCAGGACAATATTGAGGCAAATATTTTTGTGATTTAACCAATGTTTATAGAAATAAGTATCTGCAGCAGTAATGAGGACCAACTAGTGAGCAGATCACGAACTGGAATCCGAAGGAATTTCCCCATAATAATATTGCAAATAAGATGTCTAATGCGGCTTATATCTTCTCTGAAGCAACTATATTTGGTCGTTGTCAGAGAGAGGATTCTCAAGTAGATGGACCATTGTTTTGTTCCAGTATTACAAGTCATTTGTCATTAAAAATGCATATTAATATCAGTTTTTAATGCAGCAAGACTTGAGCCATAAAGTTAGAACATTTTGAAAAATCTTACTAACTTAGCTAAGCTATTAAGTACATATTAGCTCTTTAAAATGCATATTTTATTAATAGTAACAACCCTTATTAGATGTAGATCAGGTGAGTTCAAAATTAGTTCCTACAAGCAGGTGAGAGTGGAAAATGAAAATGACTCTGAAAGTACTGATACAATGTGATGTGGAATGATAGCTACATTAAATTGTGTTACTTAAGGTGGCTTTTCATTGTAGCAAAGTAAAAATGCATCATAAATGGTCTGCATCTGTATGGAAATCCAGAAAGTTAACTTAATATTCAACTCAGTATTTTTTGTTTCAAAAATAACTTCCAGATTAATGTTATAACAAATTTAAAATTATTCCATCATTGCTAAACTCTCCCAGCTCAAGATGGATGATAAAAGGGCTGCTGGTGGCACCACAATTCCTTTGTAGTCGTCATTACCATCATGACATGAGTAAGAGTAGTCTCTGCCCCTCTCATTTTATACCTCAGAAATGCATGCTAATCTGAATTTCAAGCTCTGCATCAACCCTCTCAAATGCATTTACCTAAAACTTGTGCACATATCCAGAGATTGCAAGTTAGATGTGTTTGAGATTTGAACCTGCTATATTTAGTTCAGAACTAGTGCTGAAAACCCACTGCTAACCCAAGCACCAAGTCAGGCTGCACATAGTTTAACAACCGGTATCTAATGATTCTTCAGGGCTAGAAACAAAATAAATCTATTATACAGCTGGAAATCAGAGCGGTACCATCTTTGCAGTGGTATAAAGCATTTGCTTTTTAGCTCTTGCAGGTTGAGAGTTACTGGACCTTTACATGCTCTTTCTACGTGCCATCTTCCCTACTATATAGCTAGCATCTGAACTTAGCAGCTGTTGTCTTTAGAACTGCTAGAGCCAGAAACTAATGCTTTGTACCATCTTAAAGCCATTCCAGATAAAATAAAGCAATAATCTTTCACTCCATTGATTCTGGACCAGTGATGAGAAAGAGACCATTTTTGCTTCCTGACAAAGTCAGTCTTCAAACCTCTGCACCTGGCAAGTCACCAACATGCGTAGGTTGAATTGAGCTTCCACACGTACATCGAGAAATACATACACTGGTAAAGCAGAAGAAATGAAGTGTGATAGACTTGCCACTTTAGGCTTGACATTCAGAATAGGGTCCTGTGCCCGGAAATAAGGTATATGCTGAAATGGCTTTTGCAGTGATTATAGGCTGGTTCAGAAACCCTCTCTCATAGATATAACCTGTAATATCTTTCATTATTTTTACAGCCCCAAAAGTGGCCAAAGTGCTTAGACTTAAAAATGTGTGTGTATATTTTAAACACAAACCTTTCTTCCCCCATGAGACAGACCCTGCATTTCTGAGGGAAGTCCTCCCAGATGCTCCCTTGGAAGAAGTGCTTCTCACACGTTGCTGTGATTTTTTCAGAACTCGTTTGGGAAACCTAGCTTTTCATTTAAAAATACCAGTTTTGCCCTCATTCCCCTGCGCTTTAGTGGTTTTCAAAACTATGGCGATGATGATACACTTGCCCTCACTGAGAACACTGTTCGGTAATGAGAACCTTGAAGTACTCAGAAGAGCTGAGCCAGCACTTTTGGAAACCTGCTAGAATGATGTATATGGATACTTCCTCTTTGGTGCTTGGGTGATCCCAAAGGGGATGGCAGATTCATAAAAATACCAGTATTTCACTTGCTGTGACATATCCTTCATTATGCATGTTCAGTACATTGCACCAGCATTGTGCACGCTCATCAGTTCACTGCAGCTGTTGAAACCACTTAGATTGGAGGTGGGTTGAGCGTTCATGAACATCTGTTAACTACTTTTCTCTCTGTTGATGCACCAAGTAAATATTTGCTTCTATTAACTTTGGGGGTGGAGGGGCAAGAGACACCTTTCTATGTGATCTGTTATTGTAAAATGTCTGTATCATGCGTGGCACCAAGTGACAGCTTTTAATAGGCTGAACTCACAAGAGGGTGCACACTTTTTCATTACCACTTGCATAGTAGGCTTTCACAGATAAACCACAGAGCAGTTAGTGCATCACACACTTTAACCGCAAGGGCTACATATAGAAAATGTTGTGTGATCTTGTCATTGAAGGGGTCACTGTTTCACAGATGGGTTTACAGCTTGGAAAAACTCAAGCCAAGCCACCATGTCTCACTAGCCTATAGGAACTAAACCGAGTATTTCTTCATTTCTGCTCAAGTTGGTAAGCTTTAAGTGTAGTTTCTGTGCACATCAATAGCCAGATGTGTTATTTTCAGAGGACAAATACCAATAACCATCCTTTTCCAGGGGCAGGGACTGTTTCTTAAAGATTTGTTTAGAATGTTATAAGTTAGAGATGTATGGAAACAGGAGTGAAAAGATTAGTGGGTGAAATTTTCCCAGGTCAGGTCTGGTAAACTTGACTGGGGCATCTTTAGGTATCATGAAAGCATTTGTACCCATTTTAACATCAAGTCTTCAGTGTGTATAAGACTTTGTATCTGAGAGCATAGTCCACTAAGAATAGAGAGAAGAAAAACTACACTAATTGTCACACATTTGTCATCGCACAGCGGTTCTCAAATTGTGGGTCGTGACTGCATTTTAGTGGGGTCACCAGGGCTGGCCTAGACTTGCTGGGGCCCAGGGCCAAAGCTGAAGCCCGAGCCCCACCACCTGGGGCCGAAGCCTGAGGGCTTCAGCCCTGGGTGGCGGGGCTTAGGTTACAGGCCTCCTGCCTTGGGCTTCGGTTTTGGCTCTCTCTCCTTTCCTCCTCCTCCTTCTCCCCCCCCCCCCCCCCACACACACACAGGGTGGTGGGGCTTGGGTGGGCTCAGGCTTCGGTCTCCCCTCCTGGGGTCATGAAGTAATTTTTGTTAGAAGGGGGTCGTGGTACAACTAAGTTTTGAGAATCCCTGTCACAGTGCATAGGAAGCTGTACACTTAAATAGAGAGACAAGGTGGGTGAGAACAACGAGGAGTCTGGTGGCACCTTAAAGACTAACCGATTTATTTGGGCATAAGCTTTTGTGGGTAAAAAAGGTGGGTGAGATAATCTTTTATTGGACCAACTTCTGTTGTGAGAGAGGCAAGCTTTTCAGCTTACATAGGACTCTTCTTCAGGTGACCTGAAAGCTTCAGTGAAAGCTTGTCTCTCTCCCCAACAGAAGTTGGTCCTCACTCACCTTGTTTCTCTAATATCCTGGGCTGTATCCATGGCCAAAACAACACTGCATAAACTTCTTAACTAGACTGTTCATGAAAGTTTGTAGAAATGTTTTCAGTTACTTTGACTTGTAGACTAGTCTCAAAGCAGAGTAGTCAATGATCCTGTTTCTCACTCAGGTTCTCCGTGGAGGAGCCAGTCAGCGTCCTTTGACTCCAAACCAGAACCAGCAGGGACAGCAGACTGATCCACTCGTGGCAGCTGCAGCAGTAAACTCTGCTCTTGCTTTTGGACAAGGCCTGGCAGCAGGGATGCCAGGTATGGACTCTACCGATGCCCGTTAAGCAAAGGAGCGCACTAGATAAACTGCTGCTGATTTTCTTTCAACCAGCCATGCTTTCTGATGGTTTAAATCCCTTTGTCAGAGATGAAAAGAAATGTTCTCTCCTGTACTGCTTCGCTTACTCTTAGGATACAGGTTAAATTTTCTATAAAGTCAGAAGAGGATGCGTTCGATAGCTTGGCTGTTTGAAGGAATTAATGACTTCTGTTGAAATTTCAAGTTTTGGGATCTATTGTATCTTTATAGATCTTTTCATTAGGTGAAATCCTAGCCACAATAAACCCCCATCGACTGTAATGGAGCTAGGATTTCACCCTCACGTAATATGCCCAAGATTTTGTGTAGACGCTAGTGGCTTTAAAAATAATAATTACAATACATTAAGTTATCTAATATGGTTTGTCGCAACTGTTTCTATTTGTACCATGGAAGCCAATGAAGAAGATGGTCGTGAACAGCTGAGAATTTAATCTTTCACTGTATTGGGCCTTTTGTGGAGCCTGGCTAGGCTGACATCTTTCTTCCTCAGCACCCTACATCATCACTTTCCAATAGCTGTTCCTGTGGGGGCACGTGCAGGCAGCCTCACTGTCAAGAACACCAAGGTCTGCAGAAGATGAGCTTCCATAACATTAGCTGTGACCCACAAGACTGTTACAAACTCTCTTGACCGATAAATTGCAGTATTGTATTCTACTGTATAAAGTATACAGGCCATTATTGACTCGCTAAACGGATCTAAGTATGTCTGGTTGGTCAGAGTTAGGTTAAGTGAATATTCTATAACTTTTGAGCGTGAAGTGTCTTGCTTGGGAATTCCATATGGGTATAGGCCTTCATACGACTAGAGTGTAGCTGTAGAAGGCTTTATTTTGATTATAGACTGAAAGATAACATGCATGTTGCAAGGTGTGTTTGATTTATAGGTAGCCTCAAATTTGGCATTATTACTTCTTGGGCGAAGTTTTCAAAAGGGCTCAGCCCCCGTTGAGACATGTTAAGCACTTCTGAAAATCTGGTCACTTGGGTTAGGCATCTAAATGGGAGTTGCCCTTTGTTGACAGACTGGCCCTTGGCTTTGGGAGGGTGATGATTCACAATGTGTAAAAGCTAGGTGTTTTTGTGATCAGATGTTGGGATATTCTGCATCAGTCAAGCTTTATAATGTGGTGTTTGTGTGCGTGCACTATGATACTGGGGTAGTTAAAGTATGGACACAGCTGTAGTGGTATACAAGTTGCCTTATACCCGCATCGCTTATTCCTGTAAGGGAAGGGAAATAAGTTGTGTTGGTCGGACTGCTTTAGTGCGAACTCAGCACCTCTGAGTTTGCACATGCAGCGTCCACATGGAGGCGTTACAGCTCAGCACTTTAGTGCACACAACTATTTACGCCCACTTAGTCTGAACTGCGGGGCAGTGTAGACATGACCCAAGAATCAGAATTTGTGCCATTTTTCACCTATTTGTATTTGAAAATGTCCTGTAGCTGTAATCCGAGCTTCTCTTGAAACAATCTGAAATGTCAGTGGCTCCTGGTGGTAGATGGCTTAGTTGCATATGTTAATTTGTCTCTGTGTTCTTAGGTTATCCTATGCTGGCTCCTGCAGCATACTATGACCAAACAGGTGCCCTGGTGGTGAATGCAGGGGCTAGGAATGGCTTGGGGGCCCCTGTGCGCTTGGTAGCCCCTGCTCCTGTCATCATCAGTTCCTCAGCAGCGCAAGCAGGTAAGTTCCACATAGCTAGAAATGTGTGTGCAAATCTGTCCTATCCATGTGGAAGATGGGGGCGATTCTGTGAATGGTGTTTGTGCACTCTGCTGTAGACGTGCTGGCAATGATGACACACTTGCCCTCACTGAGATCCATTACAGGGATTGCTGCTGAGAACGTTCTCTGTATGCTGTGGGCTGAGCCTCAAAATACATCACTGGAGAGTGAGCATAGAATAGCTTTTTGCACCACTTTGCAAAATTCTGAGATTATCAACAGTACCTGGTGGCACCTACTAAAATGAAGATTTTGAAACAATTTCCATTATAATTATTTACTATGCTCAGATCTGTCACCTTTTTGGACTGAAATTTCCTAGGCTTATTTTTTGGATGACTGTGTTTGGGGTTTTTTTATTAGGATTTTTTGAGAGGTGTTGAGGGGAAGTTTGAGCCAGATCCCTTCATATACCTTTAAATGATTGGAGAGTGGAAGGAAAATGTTCCCTAATCATAAAATAACTCATTTCTAAAGGAAACTCTCAGCATTGATGTTGTGTTAACAGTCTTGGCTAATGTTACTTAATACCTTAGATTATTAAAAATCAAAGTCATTTGAACTGTCAGATCCTTAGTACTGCGTGTTTGGGGTTTCATGCATGTCAGGGGAATACTTGTTTTTAAAATTGTTTTTATTGGGTGGACATATTTCTATTGGCCTTCAGTTTTTACAAAATTTAAATTTAATCCAAATTGACAGTCGTCCCTTTAAAATTTAGCTTGGAAGCAACTCGTGTTTGCTTTTGCTACCTCTTGCTTAACCCTCCACAAATGGTGATTATCTTGAAAAAGACATACCCAAATACAGTGACCAGCTGTCACAGAGGGGCGGGGGGGAATACTGTAACAGGCCAGCAAACGAGCAAGACACTTACAAACTATCTGGAAAAAAGAAACGTTCAGTGTTGGTCGCACAACTAAAGTGATTTCAAACCAGAGCTGTGTAACGAGACAGAAGATCAACACAAGGTGTAGGCAGCACTGCATGCTGTTTAAGTGGAAGATGTATACGTTTTGTGACAACTCCCTGCATGGGGGGTGAATATCAGCCGGAGGGAAGAGTAGTAAATAAAATCAGTAGTAAATAAATGGGACCTGTAGTTCTAAGCCCCAATGTGGATTGTTTTAGACTATATTGTTTCATTGCTTTTCTACAGCGGTTGCAGCAGCTGCGGCTTCAGCCAATGGTGCAGCTGGTGGTCTGGCAGGAACAACAAATGGACCATTTCGCCCTTTAGGAACTCAGCAGCCTCAACCCCAACCCCAGCAGCAGCCTACCAACAACCTGGCATCCAGCTCATTTTATGGCAACAACTCTCTGAGCAGCAATTCCCAGAGCAGCTCGCTCTTCTCTCAGGGCTCCGCCCAGGCTGCCAACACTTCCCTTGGCTTTGGAAGCAGCAGCTCTCTTGGCGCCACGCTGGGATCTGCGCTGGGAGGTTTTGGAACGGCAGGTAGGCGTGTTAGCTGGTCTCTTGGGGAGATGGAACGGCTCAGAACACAGCTGAATGTGCTTGTTGAGTATCGATTATGGAAGGCCTAGGCTGATACAAACCTGCTTATGCCAACTTCCGCCTGGGGCGAGACAGAAATTTCCCTTATTAGACAGGTTCTGATTGTGTGTCTATGGGGTTCTTTTACCTTCCTCTAAAGCATCTGGTATTGTCTGCTCTGAGAAAGGAATTTGAGCTAGATGGAGGCTTGATCTGATCCAGTTTAGCAATTCTTGTGTTAATACTGTAGTGCTCTTTTTGGGGAGTTCTTCATCATCGTGTTGCCCATGAGGCTGACCTCTCCCCTGGCTGAACAGAGTGGATGTTTCCATCCACAGCCTATCCGTGCCTGATAGTTCAAATAGGCTCATTCAAGGGTGACACAAACCCTCTTCACCTGAGGCTGAACAAGCTACATTGTTGGGCCCCTACTAGCTCCAAGAGCCATCGTTGTTTTACTGTAAAAATCCTTTTTTATGGGTAGTGTATTAGAGATACTAGATCGACAAATTCTACTAAACAAACTGGGCATTGGGCCAGGCAGCCTCTTTGCACTGATGGAAACCGTCCTAGGGACTGATTGTGCCAGAGGATGCATATACGCAATTCCCATTAACTTATGAAAAGAGGAGCCCTGTGCCAAACAGTTAGTGGACACCGGTGCATTTTTCTGTTTATTACACACTTTTCAACACTCCCCTTACCCTGAACGGTTTGTAAATTTCATTTAGTTTTATTCTCTCCCATTTCAGTTGCAAACTCGAACACCGGCAGTGGCTCCCGCCGAGATTCCCTTACAGGGAGCAGCGACCTGTACAAGAGGACATCCAGCAGTTTGACACCAATTGGACACAGTTTTTATAATGGCCTTGGCTTTTCCTCCTCTCCTGGGCCTGTTGGTATGCCTCTTCCTAGTCAAGGACCTGGCCATTCTCAGACTCCACCACCTTCCTTATCTTCACATGGATCCTCTTCAAGCTTAAACCTGGGTAAGGAATATTATCCCAACATGGAAATAATTACTGGTGAACTCTCTCTCCATGCTGAGAATTAAACTACCGTGTCATTATTTAGGTAAGATGAGCACACTCTGGGAACCATCCACACCTGGTATTTTTATGGCAGACCTGCTACTTTCACACACCAGACTGAACTCTGAACGGGGAGTTGGAAGAGCTGGGTTCTAGTCCTGGCTTTTCCAGGGATTCACTCTGATTTTATGCAAGTTTCAGTGCCCCAGTTTCCCATCTCTAAACTGGGAGTAATACTCAACTACCTTCCTAAAGCATTTTGAGTGCATGGAAGAATTTGTTTTTTATTTTTATATATATATATATATATATATTAATATAATATAATATAATAATATAAAAATAAATAAAAAGGCAGATAGGCTTGACCCATAACCTTTTCAGACGTTTTAAGATATTCTTTAACCTGTAGGTTAAAGATTTTTGAATAAGGAATTAATAGATTATAAGGCAATCTCATATTTTATACCAAATGTAGCAATTTCTGGAGCAGCATTAGTTTTATGCTGTGTTATGTTTAACTGTTCAGTTGATGAAAATTTCACATTGATGTGGCCTATCAAAAGAAGATTCATAGTTGGATGTTGAGTTTAGTATATTGGTATATGAAGACATCCCTGGCCAACCAGGACTTAAATAATTCTGTAAGAAATGTCATTAAAAACAACTAGCCTTTTTAAATTATGCCTAGAAAAGATTGAAATGAAATGACTTGTAGACATTGAATGTACAAAAATATACAGAAAATTATTGGACTAAAATTCATAATAATATACTTAACTAAATAATGTGTATGTTCATATGTGAATGATGGGCTTGTAAACGCTGCCTTCCCACATGAGAGAATTTCACTCCTCCACAGTGATTCAGGGGACCGATGACTAACTGGTTTTTTGTTATTATGTGTAGTACGAAATAGGAAATTATTCAATATTCAGTTATTGCCTTGTTTTGACTCTTCATATGAACACACATATCCAGATTGGCAAATCTCCTAATATTTAGAAAGATCTCCCATTGCAGGCACCTTTTTTTCCCCGCTTCGCCGCTCGAAGCAGCAAAAAAGCTGGAGCCAGCCCTGGCTAATAGCCATTGATGGACCTATCCTCCAGGAACTTACCTAGTTCTTTTTTGAACACACAGTGGACAAGAAAGACGGGCACACCAAAAAAAAAAAAAAAAGTCAATTATAAGCCTGCCTAAATAAATGGGCCTTATGCCATTTCCTAAAAGCAACCAGAAAGGAATTCTGTTGGCTCTCCCCCCACCCTCCCTAAAAAACTCTGCTCCTAGCCACATATTCACTGTGGCTGATTCTCTGCCCAGTAGTTACACAGGGTGAAAGGTGATTTAAGAGCAGTTCCTTTACAAATTATTTGCTCTCCCTGCGTACAGCTGTTCTCCATAACATTTGTTAGCCATTTAGATTGTTTTTAATTTTTAATGCAAACTCAATTTGGGTGTTAAAATTAAGTGAGCTTCTTCCACCCGTCTATCATGCAGTGAGTGCAGAATGGGGCTTTGGGTATTCACAGTATAGGGAAAGCTGTCGTTGTCGTTATCATCCTAGTGGATGCCCAGTTCACTTTGAGTTTGGGGATGATTTAATTATCATCTGATAACATTGGATTCATCATCATTACTTAGTGCAGAGTCTGGCCTCATCCCCTTTAGAGCTTAATATTGGAACTAGTTTCTGATGGGGAAAGGAGGGAACTCTCGTCTCAATGAAGATTAAAAAAACAGCTGGAACAGTTAAAGGATTATTAAACCACCTGTTCCTAATCGGCTTTCAAAAGAGGGATTGGAGAAGCCTGGTGTAGAATAAAGTTCTGCCAAGGTATCAACTTGAAGAAAAAATAAGTTATTGCAAGCAGCTTCGTTTCAGGACCACAATGAGATGATGGTAGGTAAGGCTGAGGTTTGATTTTGTTTAGAATCAGCAATCCTTTTGGTTAAATGGTGTCCGAGTTGTTCCAGGTTTGTCCTTTATTTAGCCCTGGTCTGCACTACAGAATTATGTCAGTGTCTACACTATAGCCTGGCTTCTGCTGATCTAAGTGTCATACTACACCAATCTAATAACTCCACCTCCATGAGAGGTGTGGAGCTGTGAAATTGACAAGAGAGCCACTCACAGTTCAGGCTGTCACCCTGGGGCAGGTGGGGGGCTTCAGCTAGAGCCCGGCTGCTTGCTGCCTGGGCTTCCAGCTCCCAGCTGGGCTGCTGCCTAGGGTCCTGGCTCCCTGCCGGGAGCCCAGCTCCCCACTGGGAGCCTGGCTTCTGCTTGGCTCCCTGCTGGGAACACCAAGGCTCTCAGCCAGCCACACTGCCTCTCTTAAGTCAGCAGACGCGCTCGTGGTGAGGATGCGCACCACCAAAAGAAGGAAGTTAAGTAATTACTGCGGTGGCTGTACGTGGACCTATCATAGGTCGACTTACGTTTGTAGTGTAGACATGCATGCCCTGAGCCATGTCATGGCTTTGGTCTTGTAACTGGGAAGTGATGTATTCTCAATTACTGAGAAGCTCTTACCAGCTCTTTCAGCTGTCTGATTATATCATAGCTTTAAAATATGTCTTATATTTAACCAAACTGGTTCTTTCTGGCATTGTAATCTTGTGAGTTATTTGGGCAGTACCAAGTACCGCGAACTGCAGGTAAGCAGTTCTTGAAATAGCCCACAAAGAGAGACTGAAAGAGAGAGACCCTGAGTGAATTAGACGATGATTATACCACAACTCAAAATACAATATAAATATATTATTGTAACGCTACCTCCATGGATTTTAGTTCAGTATACGTAACCAGTCTCTCTCCAGTAGTGTTTCTGCTCTTGCCTGAGGTTGCACAAAATATTTTTTTTCTTCTAACCTCTCAAATTCCATTGCAGAACATGGAGATTCTTGCAGATATGTAGGAGAGACAGCTGTCAAATTTTGAAGTCTTGCATGTTGTGGCTCTCGGTGGAAACGTTGCTATTTAAATTCCTGTAGCACACAATGAGAGGCTATCATGTAGACATGTAATGTGTGGTAATCTCTCCTTTGCAGGGTTGGGGAAAAGAGGTGCTTAGAAAGTTGGTGAATCCTTAGGGTTTGTCTTCATTGAGAGTTATTCCTGATTAACTACCCAGATTAAATTCCTGTGTGGATGCTTCTATTCCAGAATAAGTGTGTCTACACAGAGAGTTAGTCAGGAATAGCTATTCTGCTTGAAATTCATACCCTACCTCAATCGGAATTAATTTCTCAGTGTAGACAAGTCTTTAGCTGTGATTGATGGATGGGTTTTCATGCGGGATGTTCTGCTGCAGTTAGTGGCACACTTCAGGGCTCTGCAATAGATGGTACAAAAAGCTCCCCAATGAGAAGTGTTAATCAGCTGGTATGGCAGTATTGCTGGGTAATCCTGCCCTTCCTTGCAGCTTCCAAGGCAGTTTGGTTTGAAAACTCCTTTTCCTTTTTAAACAGGATCCAGGTGCCCTCTAGTGGACAACCACTGCATATCCCCCACCAGTCCAAGTTCAGTGTCTCCCTTGGTGAGAGTCACAGCTGGCTGTTTCTCAGAGAGTAGCTTTCATTCCAGCAGTTCCTCCCTTCCGAGCAGCCTGGAGACCCTGCAGGCGGCGCAATCCCCAAGCGCTGCTTCCAGGAACAGTTAGAGCCGTGTGGCTGCAGCTGCCGCTTCGCTGCTCCAGAGGTCTATGCCCTCCCTTGCATAGCTCCTGAGCCCCTTGAATTCACCACCTCAGGATCTCTCTGGCTGGCTCTTGAATAAAACAGTGCCATCCGCTTAACCCCCGAGTCCCCTACCATGTCCCGGCAGGCACTGAGGAGAAACCCAGCAAAAAAGTTACTGCCTGAAGTGGGAAGTGTCTTGACTGGTTCAGCAGAGTCAGTGCTGGGATAGCTGCTTCTGCCTCAGAGCTCCCCACTACCCAAAGCCGGGAGACGGAAGCTGTCGATTCCCTCCTACCTAGGCCAGGCATTCTCAAGGGGCCATGGCTTCTCACTCCAACCCCAAATTGAGCAAGCCTTAGCTAGGCCCTCTGCCCTGCTCAAGGAGGTAAAACCATCCTAGATCTGTCATCTATATGACCGGGCAGGTGCCAGTTCACCTTCCCTGTTGTGTAATTCTGGCTTGCGGTAACATGTGCTTAGGACACTGGATGCAGATGCCACCTCCAGAGACAGTCTGATACGAGCTCCATTGGATTGCTTCAGACTTTCTGGAGAGCCACTTGCAAAGCTTTTCAAGGGTCTTCAGAATAGACCAAGATAATGCCACCTGGGTTCCTCCAGGGACTCTCTAGATCCCTTCCGGGGGATTTTTGCCCTTCGTATACTGAATTATGTTCCACAAGTCCGACCAGTAAGCCCTTTCACACTGCACCTGCACCAGAAGTTACTTTGTCAGCAGGAATCTGCAAGATCACATCCAACCGTGCTTCAACAACAACCGCGACAACGAGACCTTGCCCTCCCAGTTATGCACCAGCCTAGAAAGAAGGCTGAGAGACGTCAAAGTCTGGTCTTTTTCTGAGCTCCAGAAATCAAATCAAATGAGCTGCAGTGTTACCCGCACAATCTAGGGCTGCTTACTGTTATCGGAGAACCCCTCTCCCATACAGTCTTCAAATCCCACTTGTCTTGTTGAGCCCTTTGAAAAGATCAACAATTGCAGTTACCTCTGTTCAGGAACAGCATGTCAAAGCAATTTTCCTTGTCCCTCTTCAAAGTAAAGGTTTTTAATTCATGGCTTAGTTTTAGTCTCTAAAAAGATGTGAGGCTCTGTGACTGGTTTGCCCTTTCTCAACCTCTCCAACACAAGAATAAGACTTTCAGATAAAAACATTAACCCTTATGATTCAAAATTAGGGGTGAGGTCTGTGTGTAAGACCTCTACCTCTGAATAACTGTACCAGAGAGAGAGAGTAACAATAGTTGTTATGGCTCACCATAGTGGCATTACCATTTTGGAGCTATGCCATTCAGACCATCAGCACTAAGTCTTCACAAAGACATTGGTGATTCTGGTCTCTTAGCACGCCTCAGGGAGTGTAATTCTGCCAGAGGTAGGCAACCTATGGCATACGTGCCAAAGGTGGCACGCCAGCTGATTTTCAGTGGCACTCACACTGCCCGGGTCCTGGCCACCGGTCCGGAGGGCTCTGCATTTTAATTTAATTTTAAATGAAGCTCTTAAACATTTTAAAAACCTTGTTTACTTTACATACAACAATAATTTAGTTATATATTATAGTTTATAGAAAGAGACCTAAAAAAGTTAAAATGTATGACTGGCACGCGAAACCTTAAATTAGAGTGAATAAATGAAGACTCGGCACTCCACTTCTGAAGGGTTGCCGACCCCTGCTGTAGACAATCTCCTGATAAATTCCCATTGCATAAGAAGTAACCACCTGCGCCCTGCTCCAGGTTGGTTTCATTATGAGCGGAGAGAAGAGCTCGTTGATTCCATCGTAGGCTATCATACATGTGAGTGCCCATTTCAGGATGGGCCACGTCATAGCGGTCTGTTCTAAAGACAGTTTTCAAAAATTCACACTGATCCCTTCTGACCCCAGAACCCACCAGGCTTCAGAACTTGGTGATTATGGTAGTATGCACGGACTCAGTTTGAGGCGGGCTTTGACTTTGGGGGATGTCTAATTGGAATGTCCAGAGCGATACAATGAAGAAAAGCTTTGGGCTTCCCAGCTCAGTATGAAAATCACCAAGGGTCCCTATTGCAAGCCTCTCTGAGAAATAGCTATCAGACCTTCCCATCATATGTATTCATCAGATGCCACTTCAGATGGAAAATGGCCTACATAGGAACTAGTTTGGGAGGGAGTACTGGTAAAGCATACATTTCCTGGACTTGCCATCGGCTCACTTGCTCCCAGAATTCCTGCTCAGCTAGCCACAGTGCACATAGAAAATGAGAACCACACCACTGGCAGAGAGCTCTTCTCTCTCCTGGGGTGTGCAGGATGGTGCATTTTCATATATGCCCCTTGCATCCAGAAGAAGCTGAACAATCGAGATTCTTCCCAGGGGAGTGGGAACTCAATGAGACCATTTTCAGTTACTTGACTCCCATGGGATGCTTCCTATCAGGGAACCTCTTCACTAACTACCATGGGAAAGCGCCGTTTATTTTGTTCCCGGCACTGGCAGCTGCAAGCTTGGCAAAAGGAGGCATGCTTTTCAGGTGGGCAGGCCTACAGATGTATGCCTCACTCGCCTTCTTTCTCCTCCACCTCCCTGTCAGAGGTGCCTTATTGGATTTTGGGGCACTGTGCTCCTGTCTGCCCCCATACTGGCCTCGCAGACTGGGTTCCACTTGGATAAGACTGTCCTTCTCTGAACCACATAGTAAAAGCTTGATTATCACTTCAGAAGTTTTTTTCTCTTAATTAATTGGCCTCTCAGAGTTGGTAAGACAACTCCCACCTGTTTATGCTCTCTGTATGTGTGTATATATATCTCCTCAATAGATGTTCCATTCTATATGCATCCGAAGAAGTGGGCTGTAGTCCACGAAAGCTTATGCTCTAATAAATTTGTTAGTCTCTAAGGTGCCACAAGTACTCCTGTTCTTCTTTTTATAGTAAAATCTTGTTCCTCAAGATGAATTGCAACAGCTGTCCACTAGAGGGAGGCTGGGTCCTGTATATCAGTGTTTCTCAACGACTGGTCCCCAGTTTAGGAAGGCAGCACGCAAGTCCCTGGTATCAAGGGTTGAGAGACAACACTGCTGTATATAGAGGGGAAAAGTCTTCAGCGAAGCTGAGTGAGCAACAGGACTGAGCGAGTTTGTAACAGTTGATGGAACTTTGTGAGAAATTAGTTATGGATAAAGAAACAGTGTTTGGGGGGTTTTAAGTCACTTTCCATCCACCTGTGCATCCCCTAAACATAGGATGAATCCTAAACTCTTCCCCGTGTCTCCTAACAGAGAGATGATCATTCGGGGGTATTTTTGAAAGCTTAAAACCTTTTCAGTCTTTATATTTGCTCACCGAGGTTTCCCAGTGAAACGTGTATTGAAGGGACAGTAGGGCGCCCGCTAACCAATAAGAGGTAAAATCACTAACTGAAAGACAGTAGTGGAAAATAAATAATTGTTTCTTTTGTGCACTTGGCAGCTCATTGTGTTGAATGTCACTGTTTTCTTGTATGGTTTATTTTGAGTGGGTCGTTTCACACGGCAATAGAGGAGAGAAAAACATTGGGAAAATTAGGAAATTATGATTGAAAAACCACACAAGTTGACAGGGAGACTTGGGAGCCGATGTATCAGAAACACTTCTAATGCACCTCAGGATCCCTTTAAAGTTGTAAAAGTGACTTTGGCGGCCTGCCTCACCCTGGGGGAGACAGTCCAAGATGGGCCCCACTCTTGCAACTTTAAAAGCTGCTAAATTCCTATTGCGTTAGCAAGGGCTGCCACTAGTGGAAATACAGATGATATCCTTTCACACTTGTACATATTGCTACACTGCGTAGCCCTTAAAAGGGACTTTAAAGTACAGGGCGGGCCCTGGATGGGCTAGGAGAGTCAGAAAGGGATGCGGACAGTTGTATTGTGGTAGATGGGAAAGACATGGAACAGGCAGCATGCCAGAGTTGTAGACTCCTTTAAACAGTCTTAGGAACCAAAGGCCTTCTCAGTTTTAAGCCAAACTCCCCATTGAAATCTATAGGCGGTTCTGCTTAAATACAAAAGGGCCGGGTTAAAGAACCATGCTCAAACACAGTCCTAGCTAAACTGTTTTCTGGGACAGTTTGCCCAGTCTGTCTTCCAGAACAGTTGCCTGCAAAACCAGGTTCACTGGACTAGGAATAGCATAGAAATAGTGTTACACAGAGCTCCCGTCTCTGTTTGGAGCCCAGGCGTTCAGCTGCTCACCTTCAGCTTTTGAAACATCCTCCTTTTTGTGACCCACAGGAGGGCTCACAAATGGTAGCGGCCGCTACATCTCCGCTGCCCCTGGAGCTGAAGCCAAGTACCGCAGCGCAAGCAGTGCCTCTAGCCTCTTCAGCCCCAGCAGCACACTGTTCCCCTCCTCTCGCCTGCGCTACGGGATGTCTGACGTCATGCCCTCTGGCCGAAGCAGGCTGCTCGAAGACTTCCGCAATAACCGGTACCCTAACCTGCAGCTCAGGGAGATTGCCGGGCACATCATGGAGTTTTCCCAGGATCAGCATGGATCCAGGTGGGATTAAAAACAATACACAATATGACCCTTTTAGGACAGCCCCTTCTTGATCAGCTCGGTGTGCAGTGGACATCCGAAGTCCAAAAGCAAGGAGGTGCTACGCAGGAGCCGAAACCAGCCAACCAAATTGCTTTTTGTAGATGCTCTGCCACCAGTGTTTGCTCCCAAGTGCTTGGTGTGTAAATAGGAGCATTCTCATTACATAGTTAACCTGCTTGCTGTGCCAGCATCACTTCATGCTCCCCATGGTCAAAGGGCTGTCTGAGCAGGAAGTAACCAGTAACCCTGCGTCATGATGTGCTTTGCACTGCAACGGGGAGATTCTTGGGATATTTATGCTTGCGCCATCACCTAGAGTGTCAAATAGGCACTGAATAGAACTCAGTTTATTTTGAGCAACATGGGGCTTTGGAATGGGTTTTGAGTCAAACAAGTACAGTGAGGGAGTGTGTGCCAGTAGCCCTTTGAATTACAACATCCCACCAATCCTGTTCCTCAGGTTCATCCAGCTGAAACTGGAGCGTGCCACCCCTGCGGAGCGCCAGCTTGTGTTCAATGAAATCCTGCAGGCCGCTTACCAGCTGATGGTCGATGTGTTTGGCAATTACGTCATACAGAAGTTCTTTGAAGTGAGTTTTCATTCCCTTCTTTGCTAGTCCCTGTCCGACAGGAACTCATCTCGGGTGCTGGAGGGTAGCTCTGTAAAGACCCTGCCACCACATGGGTAGGAGATTGTTCAGCACTGATGGGCTGCTAAATTCTCCCTGCTGGGGTGACTCAGGCCTGGGGCTCTTAAAAACTTCTGAAGAGTACTTTTTTTGCCTTTAGGATGCACCCAGTGTTAGAGATCTCTTTCTTTAAAAATTCTTCCATCCGGAGGCGCTTAGATCCTCTACAAGGCAGTCACTTGCCTCTGTTTCCAAAGGCACATGTTGGCACTGCCGAACTGTCCATACTCCACATATTTAGGAATAAAGTGAACTGCATCTTAACAAAGCTGGTTTGCTTCCTTCTTGGTTGTGGTTAGGAGGGAAGAGTAAGAGCTCTGTGTAGTTTAAAAGCTTGTCTCACTCACCAACAGAAGTTGGGTCAGTAAAAGGTATTACCTCCCCCATCTTGTCTCTCTAATATACAACATAATTCGGAGGGAGCATTTTCTTTAAATCAGAAAGCAAATTGAGTTTGGGATTTTCAAAGGGGTCTAAGAGGGTAAAGGGCCCAGCTCTCGTTGAATTTCATTAGGATTTGGGTGGTACCTCCTTTAGGCTCCTAATAGGTCACCCATACTCTCACTTCTTTTTTCCAAGCACATGCACCTCTGGGACATGGGACGTTATCACAGGCTAAGGCAGAAAATGTTGTGGGAGTTCCTTCCTACTGTATCTGCAACACATCACTCAGCTAGTCTGCAAGTCGTGTTTTTAATCCCACTGTTGTTGAAGTAGAGGTTCTCCGAAGCAGCAAAGCTGAATAAATTATCCCACCTCTCCTTCCTGGAATCTCCATTTCTTCCAAGTCACTTGGACTTGCTTCCAGGATCATGGAATGCATGGTCTTTCCAGAACCTTTTCAGTGTCACTGGGTTAATCAGCTGCTATGTGTCTGAATGTGGTGGGTTCAGTACCTTTGCCACTTGACTTCCGTTGAATGCATCAGGCATGTGTGACACACCGTCACCTCCCCGTTTTGTTGATACACGCCCAGAGAGCATGCAGTTCTTTCAAGGACTCGGCATGCTCGCCTGAGCTTTGAGATGTGAAACCAGAGACTTTAACATTACAACCTGCGTACTGCCCCTCCTCTCCCAGTCTAGTCCAAGGGTCTGTGCATGTTAGAACAACAGTGTCTGTCCTCCTTTCTAGTTTGGCAGCCTTGATCAGAAGCTGGCCTTGGCAGAACGGATCCGTGGGCACGTTCTGTCCCTGGCTTTGCAGATGTACGGCTGTAGAGTTATCCAGAAGGCTCTTGAATTTATCCCCCCAGACCAGCAGGTAATTGTAAGTTTCCATTTTAACTTTCTTCTTGATGTTGAATGTTTCTGGCTGTTTGGTACTTGAATTATTATACACTTGTTGCATTGTTTTTGTCTGTCAGTGATTTTCCTTTGATTTGGTTTGTGGTATATATGTGATGTTTCACATGCATGATAAGTGTGTGACATTCTGTGGATCCATTGCAGACAAGGAGTGCCATCAGACTGCCATCTCAAAGTTAAACAATTTCTAGTGTTCCCTGTAATCACATTGTAATGTGGCACATGGGGAGGTTGATAGTGAATTGGCAGACTTCTATTTAAATCCCTCCAAGCAAACAGTTCTCAAGGGGTTGCCTTTTAGCACTCCGTAGGACCTTGCTGCATTAATGTAGGGGGTCAGAATCCTGCCTTTCAACTTCAGCTATATACGCAACGCACTGTTGCGTATTTGGGAGGAATTCTTTATTAGCCAGAGAGACCAAGTGTTAGACACACATGGGAAATCGCCTAGATTCTGCTGCAAACAGGCTGGTAAAGGTCCCATTTTCTCATCCAGGATTTCATTAACAATGTCAATATTTAAAATGAGAAATGCAGTGCGTGATCCAGCTCCAAAGATTTTTAGATTGTGGGAATCACAATTTAAGGAGCTCTCATTGGCTTATTAAAGCCCATTTCAGTTTTTAATTTAGAAGTATATTCCCTTCGGGTCAGGCCTGAGCTATTTCTTCAGCACAGCACTAGGGAAGGGTAGTTGTGCTGCAAGAAATCGTGGTGTGGGCCCAAGAGAAGTTACAGTCGGTCTGGGTCTTTGCTGAATTAATGTCCCAGGATGGTGTGAAGGGGTTTTCTGATCCTGAAAGTAGCATCGTTTGGATCAGTTGTAAAAGTGAAATCCTGACAATTCTTTGTTTTTATAGATTCCATACCGTATTTTACAAGAGTGGAGCTGTTAGCTCCACTGTCACCTAAACACCTATTATAATTAGATGAATCTTACCTAAGTTCCACTCACTTTGTCCTGTGCTATTGTTGTGCTCTGAATAATTATCCAGAGATGGCTGCATTTCATTGATGACTAAAGTATTTCTCATGTAGTTTCACTTCAGATTTTTTGAATGTAAGTTCTGTGCATTCTGTATTATTCATATGAATTCTAACTGCAGTGCATATGGATGTTTGAGACAGGATGCTTGTCAGTTGTTCCTTAGCTAGACAACTGCTTCACCTAACTTTGTAATCATAAATGGCTTTTTATTAGTTACCTTTGTAGCACAGTAAGCTTACTGCATAACATCATCACCGCATCATCAGCTGTTGGAAAACGTTCATTGTAGTAAAAAGAACAGGAGGACTTGTGGCACCTTAGAGACTAACAAATTTATTAGAGCGTAAGCTTTCGTGGGCTACAGCCCACTTCTTCGGATGCATCTGAAGAAGTGTTCTGTAGCCCACGAAAGCTTATGCTCTAATAAATTTGTTAGTCTCTAAGGTGCCACAAGTCCTCCTGTTCTTTTTGCAGATACAGACTAACACGGCTGCTGCTCTGAAATCTTTCATTGCAGTAGTGATGAGACACAACTAAGTTCTTCATGGAGGACTTTTAAACTTTAGAGTTAGCGTGGATGTCCTTAGGGTTGGTTTTTGTGTGAGTGGTTTTTGTTTTGTTGTTAATGAAGATTCCGCATGGATATTTGTCAGCTGTGAACTCCGGGGGTCCTTTCTGTTTGTATCTGTCTTTCTTCCCAATAGAATGAGATGGTGCGGGAGTTAGACGGCCATGTATTGAAGTGTGTGAAAGACCAGAATGGTAATCACGTGGTGCAGAAGTGTATTGAGTGTGTACAGCCTCAGTCCCTGCAATTTATCATTGATGCATTTAAGGGGCAGGTAAGTTCTTGAGAAGCTAGAAATAAACTGTTGAGCCTCATTATTTGTGTTATTTAGTATCACTTTGAACAGAAGCTTAGACGCTATAACTCACTCAGAGCTTTGGGTTTTCAGCTTTAACGTTTTGTTTCCTGCAAACACCTTTGGGAAGAATTTAGCAATAAAATATGGCTGGACACCTCGTCAGTCACACGCATTGTCCTTTTGCCTGCAGATCTATCACATAGAGCAACCTTGCAAAAATCTATTGACCTGGAACTAGTCATATTTTTTTTGGTGGGTGAACAATTAGTGTGTTTCCATCAGTCTTCATAGTTAGGGTGATGAGTGTGCTTTGTGGCTGGACTAATACATTTTCATCATGACATTTGTTTTGATCAAGCTTTCCCAGGGGTCCAGTTGTGGGCCAGGAAGTTTAATTTACTGCCAGAGAGAGAGAGAGTCACTTCTCCCCTATTCCATTCTTGGAACTCCTGGCTAGTATACTTATGAATAACCATTGAATTATGTAGTAGTCTTTATTTGTGCTATTGTAGTTCAGTTATCTTGACCTTTTCATTATAAAATCCCTATTTTAAGTGTCTCCAACTCTGCTGCCATAATTGGCCTTGAATTGAAGCTGAAGGATGAAATCCCAGCCTGAAAGGGAGTTTTTGTTTTGATGCTAGGAATCTTTCAGTCACAATTTCGCTGACATTTTAAAGCACACTTAGGGTCAGAAAAGCAACGGTTAAAAAACCCACCTTATACCTTGAGTCTGCTCTATGGATGTTTTCAAGTTGCATCTTTCTTTACTAACACACCCAGTTTGCTTATTACCATTAGCATTGCAAAGCCAGTCAGCTATAGGACAGCAAGCAAGCTTCTAGCTGGCCATGTCCCTTAGCAAGCTAGCCAGTTAAGTTCTAACTCTTCCAATGGAGTTATCAATGCAGGAGGCAATCTAAAAGTCAGAAAGAGTATAGCTAGAAACTTAGATCCCAGACATTGGCAGTTAGAAAAATCCTCTCTCATCTTGTGAAGTGAGCCAGTTCCATCTGGACTTTATACTGAAAGAGTAAACCTAGCACCTCAAGATCATCTCCGAATGTAACTGCCTTTGAAGAGGTTTTTGTGTGCTTGTTCAACTCAGAAGAAGCTTTTTATTAAAATGTCTATAGTCCATTAGGCTCCGATAGAGTAGCGACTTTGTGTTAATTGGTTTTAAACGGCTGAAGAAAATATTTTGCTTTAAATAACAAGTTGAGCAGGAGTGCTAGAATGAGTAGGGAGGTGAGTTCTTCCCAATCCATTCTCATACTTTGGGAAGGGAGAAGATTCTTTGACACCTGGTACCCCTACAATGAAATGGTAAGGTAAGAAAATAAACCCTGAGAGTTGAGGAAATGCAGTTATCAGTGTATTTTATTATGTGTCCTCCGTTCTGACTGAAGGACAGAATGAACTTTGCCCTCCACTAAGCTTTTTTACTTGTCGCCTCTTTAAGCGAATTCTTACATAACTTTTGGCATGTAACTATAGTTGATAACCAACATAAAGTATCCATACAGCCAAAGCAGAAAGTTATAAAACAGTCTCTGTAATAACAACACCCAGCTCTTGTAAAGTGCTTTACAAGGAAGGTTAATATCATTATCCCCATTTTACAAAAGGGGAAACTGAGGCACAGACGTGGCTTGCCCAAGGCCACCCAGCAAGCCAGTGGTGCAAAGCTGTCACCCATTGCTGGAACTCTGTGGGGGGGGGGCTCAGAGGCTGTCACCTGTCGCTGGAACCCTATAAGGGGCGGGGGGAGCCTCAGGAGGCTTTCGCCCCTCGCAGGAACCCTGGGGCTGAAGCAGAAAATGTCATGGAGGTCTCTGGAAGTCATGGATTCTCTGACATAAATGGAGCCTTACTACTTACCCAGTGTGGCCTGATAGATAGAGCAATAAAGTGGGACTCGGAAGACCTGAGCGCTAGGAATCATTCAGTCATAATTTTGGTTACATATGTGGAACAGATTCCGTGAATAAGATGGTGCTATTTTTACCATCACTTCTGTGTTCAATTATAAAGAATGTTTAAGCTTCAAAAAGTGGGACTAATGGAAGTGTTTCCTGTGCTGACTCGTGTCTATCGAATGCAGGTATTTGCATTGTCTACACATCCATACGGCTGTCGTGTGATTCAGCGGATCCTCGAGCATTGTCTGCCTGAGCAAACTCTTCCCATCTTGGAGGAGCTTCATCAACACACCGAGCAACTTGTGCAGGTAGCGGGCAGGAGCTGGGAGGGAGGTTGCTGCACGGCCTGTTCTAGTTACCGCTCTGTATTACGGAAGTTCCTGGATTTGGGGCTCTGGCATGGCAGGTGCTGGGCAGACGTACAGCAAGGACAGTCCCTTCCTCGGGGAGCTGACAGTCTCTAACTAGGGACAGGATGTAATGGGGTGTAGCCCACAACCAGGGGAGGATGGAGAAGATACGGGTGGCAGCATAAAAGGAACCCAAGATTGCAAGTATTTTAATCTAAGGGTATGTCTAGACCAGTGGTTCTCAACCAGGGATACACATACCCCTGGGGATACACAGCGCTCTTCCATGGGGTCCATCAACTCATCTAGAGATTGGCCTAGTTTTACAACAGGCTACATAAAGAGCACGAGCGAAGTCAGTACAAACTAAAATTTCATACAGTGACTTGTATATACTGCTCCATATACTATACACTGCAATATAAGTACAATGTTGATCTTGAACTAGATTTATTTTATAACTATAGGTAAAAATTAGAAAGTGAGCAATTGTTCAGTACTAGTGTGCTGTGACACTTCTGTATTTTATGTCTGATTTTGTAAGCAAGTAGTTTTTAAGGGAGGTGAAACTTGGTGGTACTCAAGACAAATCAGACTCTTGAAAGGGGTGCAGTAGTCTGGAAAGGTTGAGAACCACTGGTCTAGACAGTATGTGGAAGAGTGGTTCTCCGCATGCCTAGACAGACATGTGCTAGCTTGCTAAAATAGCAGTGTACCTGTGGCACCATGGACAGCAGTTCAGGCTAGCCTCCTGAGTACGGACCTAGCGGTCAGGTGTATTTGTACGCAGGGGACTAGTCTGAGCCACTATCCATGCTGCCTGCCAAAGCCACATGCAGAGCGAGCGCATGTCTCGCAACCCAGGCTGGGGAGCACCCTCCCAGCTGTCGCGTAGATAGACCTTCTGTGTACACATTGGAAACATCGAAGCTTTTTAGTCTTTTGAAAAGTGAAGAAAAGAAATGATTGACTGACTGACTGGCAGGCCACACACCTAGCCATTCTCATTGGGTGTTACGGTACTGGGAGGGGGGTGGAGTGTCTCAAGAAGGGATGTGGAGGGAGGATAGGGGATTGGCTCTGTGAACTGTGAGCATTCTAGCGTAGGTGTCTCAGGATTCTAGAACTTGAAGGCTGAGGACATTTGAAGTGGTTTCTTTCCGTAAGCAGTTAGTATCATCAACATGCTTCATGCTCAAGAACCAATTATTTTGGATTATAATTGGCACAGAGTTAGTGTTTTACATCATATTAAAATTTTAGAATGTGACCTTCTCTAGCAGTAGAAATATTGATTATATCATTTAAGCTAATTATGGGCTAATTAGTGTGTAGTAAAACTAAAGTTTACAAAACTTATTAGCACAGGGAGCTGGTTTAGTGTTAATGGTTTCTATACGTTTTGTTACAGGATCAATATGGGAACTATGTTATCCAGCATGTACTAGAACATGGTCGGCCTGAGGACAAAAGCAAGATCGTAGCAGAAATTAGAGGCAACGTGCTCGTGTTGAGTCAACATAAATTTGCCAGGTTTGCATTTGCTTAGTAAAGTCTAAATCCTATAAAAACACTGTTTTTCCTAGATGTACCAGCATGCCAGAAGATAGCAGTAGCAGTATAATGACAGTACTGTATAATGTATAGTTCTCTGCTTAAAAATCAGCTATACGTGAATGGGGAAATTTAAAAAGCATTTGGCCCCAGTTAGGTGGCTATCCGTTTATAGAAAGGAGGAGGGTGTCCAAGCGTTACCTATTTCAAGCTCCCATGTTTAACCAAGAAGAGTAGAACACAGCTCCTTTCAAGTCTCTTAACGCTGCACCTGGATTGGCTTGCTGGGGGCTCACTTGAACAGCAGCCTAGAGCATTTCACTGCCACTAGACTGCCTGGCTGGTCCCCAGGAGTTGGCTATTTTATTATAGAAATTCTTCCCTGCCTTATAACACCTTTCACTGAAGAATCTCGTTGCTTTGCATACACTAATTAAGCCTCTCAGCCCCTTGTGAGGAAAGTTTGAATTTATAACTGTCTTACGCATGGGGAAACTGAGGCACCTGGAGGTTACATGTCATGCCAGACATCAGACTATGAGTGGGGAATAAAACCTAGGGGTCTTGATTCCCAATTATCTGCTCTAACCAACAGGCTGCATTTGCGGAATCCTCTAGTGCCTGTTTCTAGCCTCTTAAATATGTAGCATCTGAGCTTCTATAAGACTTACTTTCCCCCCTTTGTGAATGATTAAATGGTACTTCGTAACGCTAACAAATGTTGTATTGGCAAGCGTTGGGTAAAGTGTGGTCAGGTGCCAAGGAAGTATCTTAACACAGTTATTCCAAATTGCTTCCTCCCTGGCTTGCCTTACGGTTGTGTACTGACCATCTCCCATGCAGAGTGTTAATCAGTTCATTGTCTCCCCTGTGCAGTGCGCGTGAGTTGTGGCAAATCACTTAGTGATTTTGTGCTGTAAACCCAGATCCTCTAGAACAGAAGTTGAGACCAGCAAACCCTTTTCACTTTTCCTATGTCATATATTTTAAACTTGGACTTCCAGAAATGCCAGGCAATAGCAGTCATGTGCCTTTCTATCAAACCACAGAGTAATTATGGAAGGTGTTCACCCATGCTAAGATATCAAATCCCTCCCTTAGTTATCTTGCATTTCCCTGTTCTAACCCGGGATCTTCTTTCAGGTTGAAATACAATGCTGAGAGAGACATGTTAAGGACAACTCAGATATCACTGTGATGGATGTGGTATAAGATAGACCTACACTTAAAATCTTACACTATAGGCTTTCAGACTAGGGATGCACAAGTTAATTTGGATGAAATAAGACCTGAGTTGATCTTTTGCTCAAATCTCTTATCAAATGCAAGGTTTGAAATAGTGCAGTAAATGCCGTCCATTTTTGCATGTGCTTCTATGCTTCCTAGTTTTGCTCAGGATGTGAAAGAGCAGTTCTAGACAGACTGCTCTTGGATGTATGCCTCTCAGCCCAACCCGGGAAGTCCTGGAAATCTTGCCCCACTCCTTGTTCTTGTGAGTTTTCCAGATCAAAGTTACGTGGATGAACGTTTAAGTATTAGTCTGTGTGATCCTTTTGAGCTTTGTCCTGAAATCGAAACCAAAAGTTCTTTGGTCAAGAATCCAAAATGTCATGGTGCTGAATTTCCATACCAGCACTTCCTGGCTTTCCTAATGGCCGTTCTTGGTTAGAGACCCAAGATCATCCCTCTGGGGTTGACTAGAAAGCTAAGTCTGGATGTTGTGGGGTGACATGCTACCACCTTCTTGTGTTGCAGCAACGTTGTGGAGAAGTGTGTTACTCATGCCTCCCGCACGGAGCGGGCCATGCTGATTGATGAGGTGTGCACTATGAACGACGGCCCTCACAGCGCCTTATACACCATGATGAAAGATCAGTATGCCAACTACGTGGTACAGAAAATGATTGATGTGGCAGAACCAGCTCAACGGAAGATTGTCATGCACAAGGTAAGCAGCTGCCACCAGTTGCTAACAATGGGCTTTGTGCTTCAGAATCCTCATAGATTTTGGAGTGTGTAGCACGAAGATCTAAGTGGGTGGACCTTAAACCTCTTCCAAGAGCAATCTATCAGTCAGGTTGTCAAACATTGAATTTTCCTAGTGTTACACTCTAATACAAATTCATTAATCTGTAGCAGTAAGAATGAGAAATTCCTCCTGATAAAGCTGATATTTAGTGAGCTGTGCATGGTTCTGATCCTGGCACTTTCAAAAATCATGAGAGTTGGGAGGCAGGCCTGAGATCCTCAAAAATATTCCTTGAAAGTTGGCGTCTCAAGAATATATCTGTCTCTGTAGAGTGACTGATACTTGTCTCCTCACAAGGACTGCCATTGCTTTATCCCTCCTAGCAGGGACACCATTTACACACGTGGAGGTAAAACTCATCCAGCGTCCTTACCAGTCTTTTCTGGCCTACTTACATACATGTGAACATGGGGATTTATAACAAAAGTGCTGATACAATTTGGGCTGTAACAAAGCCAGCCAGACATGTTGAAATTCAGGTACGGTTCAAAGGTCTGGCAATGATGACACACTTGCCCTCACTGAGAACGCTGTTCAGTAATGAGAACCTCACCGTGTACTCTGAGCCAGACTTCTAGAAACCGCTGAGTCCAGAGCTGGTAACAGGAATTCTAAGGACAGTCACTATGTTTGTCATTTCATACTGAAGCATTACAGCAGCACTTTAAAGAGACTTTCTTTAAAAACTTAATGTAACTTATGCTATGGAGTGTACAGGCTTCATCCATTTGGCGTATGCAGAATACACTGCTTTAAAAAAGCTAGTGTCAGATTACTTTTAAACAAATTTAAGAACATCTTAGATTAATACAATTAAAAACTGAATTTTGCTTCCTATCTTTAGTTGCACTGTTTGCTTTCCGCATTTTTCTGAGCCTGGTGAGTTAACACATTAGTCACTTTTGTTGGTCAGTTTTGAATCTGTTTCAGATTCTCAGGCATTAGTACACTGTTGCAGGGTTTGAGTTTACAAAGGTTGCAAGATTATATGTTTTTGTTTTAAAAAGGAAACAATTTTTGTCTTAAATATTGCAGTGCTACCAACCTTGATTTCAAAATAATGAGATTTTAAAAATAATTATTTTGGGCTTTTTATTTGCTTTCTGTTTTTTAGAACCTTTAGCAGTTGTGTTCTTCGAGTGATTGCTCATGTGTATTCTACAATAGGTGTGTGTGCTCACCACGTGCACCGGTGCTGGAAGTTTTCCCCTAGCAGTACCCATAGGGGAGCGCCCCAATGACCCCTAGAGTGGCGTCTCCATGATGCGATATAAGGGGCGCTGCGTGCTCCCTCCACCCTCAGTTCCTTCTTGCCGCCATTGAAGGTGCTTCGGAACCACTCTGCTCCAGCTTTGCTGTAGCTCCGTCCCCAAAATTGCTTGTTCATTCGGTGTATGGTACCTGTAGTTAGTTCGTTGTTTAGTTTAGTTAGCGCGCCTGGGGCGGGGCATGCCCTGCGCCCCGGGTTTTAAGTCGTGCGACACTTGTAGGCGATCTGTGCCACGAGTGATCCACACGCGGACTGTCTGAGCTGTTCGGGGGAAACTCATCTCCGCGATCGCTGCAAGATTTGCAAGTCAATTAAGCCTTGGACCAAGAGAGAAAGGGACATTAGGCTCCGGGCTATTCTGATGGAGTCGGCACTGACCCCGGCTCTGGCATGCCGCTCCGAGTCGGCACCAGGCACCATACGTGGTCCGTCACTCCAGACTCAGGATGAGGCCCCTCCAGCTCTGGTTGGCTTCGGAGTTCTCCCAGGCCAGGGGCAGGATGGACAAAGTCCTCATGGTACCCGAACCAGTGATCGCCTCCCTACGGTGATGGTCCTCCCCGAGAAACATGTTCCAAGGGGTCCCGTTCAGGGGAAGGGCCCCGTCGCTGGAACTGGTGTCCGATGTGTCGGACCTGGGATGGGGGGTCCATGTGGGAAATGTTCAGACCAGAGGTCTGTGGATAAATGTCAAGGAGCTCAGGGCGGCACGGCTGACATGCATGGCCTTCCGCTCGCTCCTGGAGGGCCGAGTGGTCAGGGTCCTCACGGACAACACGGCCTCAATGTTCTACATCAACAGGCAAGGCGGGGCCTGATCTTCTGCCCTCTGCCACGAAGCCCTCAGGCTGTGGGATTTTAGGTATAGCCCACGACATCTGCCTACAGGCCTACCACCTACTGGGCGCCCGGAATGCGCAGGCGGATCGCTTGAGCAGGGACTTCTCTCAGCACAAGTGGTCTCTCCACCCAGAGGTGGTGCACAGACTTCTTCGAGTGGGGGAACTCCCCAGGTGGACCTGTTCACAACTCAGCAGAACCATTGCTGTCCCGGGTTCTGCTCCGGGGGGGGGCGGGCGGGCGCTATCTCCGATGCCTTCCTCCTGTCCTGGTCAGGCCAGTTCCTCTTTGCCTTTCCCCTGTTCCCACTGATTGGCAAGGTCCTGGAAATGATAAAGATGGACAAGGCCCGGGTCCTTCTGATTGCCCCGGCATGGCAGCATTGGTACAGGACCCTCACGGGCCCGGTCGTCGCCCCGCCGTGGCTGTTGCCATCGCGCCCAGACCTGCTCTCCCAGGGCCAGGGCCGCCTCCTCCATGCCAACCTAGCGGCACTCCACCTCACAGCGTGGCTGCTCAATGGTTAGGTAGGGAGGAAAGGACGTGCTCAGAAGGGGTTCAGCACATCCTCCTAGAAAGCAGGCGGCCCTCCACACGCCGAGCCTACTTGGCAAAGTGTTCTCGGTTTTTCAGATGGGTGGACGAGCCAGGCGTTTCCCCGGTGGCCGCTCCGATCCAGCTTATTCTGCACTACCTCCTCCAGCTTAGAACCCAGGGCCTGGCACCCTCGTCAGTTAAGGTGCACCTGGCGGCCATATCGGCCTTCCACCCGCCGGTGCAGGGCCCATGCTATGACTGGCTGATTCCTTACGGGGTGGATCGTCTCTTCCCATATTTTAGGCCCCCAGTCCCACAGTGGGACCTAAACCTGGTGTTGGCCCGTCTCACAGGGCCCCCGTTTGAACCGCTAGCCACGTGCTCCTGGTCACACCTCTCGTGGAAGGTGCCTTCCTGGTTGCGGTCATGTCGGCCAGGTGGGTCTCGGAGCTCAGGGCCCTGACCTCCGAGACCCCATACATGGTGTTTCATAAGGATACGGTCCAGCTCTACCCACACCCTTCATTCCTCCCAAAGGTGGTCTCTGCCTTTCACATGGGTCAGGACATTTTTCTGCCGGTCCTCTGCCCCAAGCCCCACTTGTCCAGTGAGGAGCGCCGTCTCCACGCTGGATGTGAGACTGGCTCTGGCCATTCAGAAAGTCCTCGCAACTGTTCATCACCTCGGCCGAGGACGTGAGAGGTCGGACGATCTCCACTCAGCGCCTCTCCAACTGGATCATCTCGTACCTGTTGTGACCTATTGTGAGGGCGCACTCGACTTGGGCACATGCCTCGTCGGCTGCCTTTTTAGCCCATGTCCCCATTCAGGACATTTGTGGGGCTGCCACGTGGTCTTCAGTTCACACGTTCACCTTGCACTATGTGATCGTAGGACGCCAGGTTCGGCAGGGCCGTACTCCGTCCCGAGAATTTGTGAACTCCTCCCACCTCCAGCAGATATAGCTTGGAATCATCTGCTGTGGAATACACACGAGCAATCACTCGAGGAAGAAAAGACAATTACCTTTTCCGTAACTGGTGTTCTTCGAGATGTGTTGCTCATGTCTATTCCACATCCCACCCTCCTTCCCTTCTGTTGGAGTTGTCTGGCAGGAAGGAACTCAGGGTGGGGGGAGCGCGCAGTTCCCCTTATACTGCACCATGGAGACGCCACTCCAGGAGTCGCTGGGGCGCTCCCCTATGGGTACTGCTGGGGGGAAACTTCTCGCACTGATGCACGTGGCGAGCATGCACACCTATTGTGGAATAGACATGAGCAACACTTCTCGAAGAACACCAATACGGAAACGGTAATTCTTTTTTTCAAGCTTTTCTCTTCAGCCATAAGGGATAGAAACTTGTTTTAAAAAACTCCCCCTAAATCTGAGATTTTCATACAATCACACAACTCCAGGGCCTGGGGCTGTATGAAAAACACCAATTATAGCTAGACTAATAATAACATTATGAGAGCTGCCAACATGGGAATGTAAAATCTAAATGCTGGGATTTTCAGTGGCGCCTAAGGAGTCGGGTACCAAATCCTAATGAAATTGAATTCCTTTACATTCCTTTGAGAATTGACGCTAGACATTAGGTCATTTGACCAGCCAGTGTTCCTTTAAAATGAAAGGAGCATGTATGTAATTTGTACACCACCGTGTGTGGGCTTGTCAGCTTGGGGAAGTTAACTGGTATAGTTATGGTGGAATAAAAAAATCTACAAGCAAAGGCTAAAATTCTGAACAGGGCTTAATTATCTACCTCCAAGATGGAGGGAGTAATCTGGAATACACCTCTACCCCGATATAACGCGACCCAATATAACACGAATTCGGATATAACGCAGTAAAGCAGTGCTCGGGGGTGGGGGGCGCGGCTGTGCGCTCTGGCGGATCAAAGCAAGTTCGATATAATGCGGTTTCACCTCTAGCGTAGTAAGATTTTTTTGGCTCCCGAGGACAGCGTTATATTGGGGTAGAAGTGTAATGTAATTTTATTCTGGAGGTGGTGGTTTATACCAGCATATAATTCTGCGATAGCTATGCCGTCACTGGGGGGTGGGGTGGGGGTTGTTAGTACCTTATGCTTCCTTCTGTCAAGCCAGTTCCTTTCCTTTGATCAGAATAAGCAGCTAATTAGGTTTCTGTGTAACTACGTCGTGGGCGTATTAACATGGCTTTTTAAAATGTAATCTATCTTCTACTGAGCTCATTCAGAATAATGGACTTTGCTTGTAGATTGTTTTAATGGCAGTTTTCTACAGCCAGTTTATTGATGTGATGCCATTATAATAAAAAAACAATAAATTAATTTCAACAAACAAGAAAATGGCCAAAACATTAAATCATATACAATCACCAGATTTGATGGTGAAAACTCAGAAAAGAATCACGGATGCAGGCCGTTGAGGAATATGACAAAAAGAAATACCATTGCAGAGTTAGCATGTTTTCTAGAGCCAGTTTCCAAATTATCCAGTTGAACCTGCTTTGGATATTAGGGTGAGGAGGGGAAAGGCATAAAGGTTTGTGATGTTTGCAAGACAGATTTATTGGATTCTTCAGGTTAAATGGGCTCAAATCAACTAGTGCCTGAATTAAAGGAAGAGAGGGTGGATTTGGGATTTCCTACCTTAGGGAAATGCAACAATAATGTATTTTTCTTTCCCAGGGAGGAGAGGAGAGGGATAATATATTTATGCATTAATTTTCAAATTCTTTACTCACCATTCCTATAGTTTCAACCTTGAAATTAAAATCTGACTTCTAGTTACATCGTTGAAGAAATACATAAGCAGTGTGAACCTTTCCCATGTATTGCTATCATGACTCGTCCTTTTCTCTTGTCTACATAGGGAAGTTGAGTGGCAGAACTACAGTGGCATAATTACATGTACTTCAGCAAGGCCCCTGTGTGGATGCTCTATTTCAGAATAAAAGTGACTTTTACCTCAGAATAGTGTCCCCATGGGGAGTTACACTGTTATAGTTCTGCCAGTCAGTTTCCCCATGAAGACAAGTCCCTCGTAAACGTTGAGATTCAAAATCAAATCAGAACTGTGCAGGAATTGTCCATCAGAATGATTTTCTAGTGGAAAATGCCCCTTCCACAAAATTGAA
Source organism: Trachemys scripta elegans (assembly GCF_013100865.1). Classification (NCBI taxonomy): domain Eukaryota; kingdom Metazoa; phylum Chordata; order Testudines; family Emydidae; genus Trachemys; species Trachemys scripta. The sequence continues at coordinate 14,884,137 of NC_048317.1, read as the reverse complement.
ATTTTCCATCTGGAAAATCGAAACAGCAACTGCCAGTAGGCAGGAAGTGAAATTGACGAGAGCCTCCCAGCTTTGGCAGCCAGCAGTCCACCTGGAAGGCTCTTGTTGGTTTCACTTTGTCTTTAGAAAGCTGAAAAATTCCCATCTCGCAATGGGATTTTCCTGGAAATCCCTTGCCAGGAAAAACTTCACATTTTTGTCCCAAAGCAGCATGAAAAGACAAACTTTTTCTAAAATAAAATGTTTTTCATGGGACGGGATTTCCATTTTCCAGTCACCTCTAAATCAAACTACCCTTAAACAGAGGACACTGCCCACCTAAAACTAACGATTACCCAAACTGCTTTTAGTTTTCCCTTGCTAAAGTCACTGCTTCACTTAAGTTACTGAACTCTAAATGAAAATTAAACCAGTAAGAGATTGGAATAGGGCTCGAAGCTATCGTCCATAGATCAGATGATCCAAAGAAGGCTGGCTGAGTGCATAATACTGGCTCTCTTCCTTCTTTCCAACTGCTAACGTTATTAAAAGGCCACTAAACTACATGAAATACTTTCCTAATGCAACTTTTCCATGTTCACAATTGATCAGTGGGAGGAGAGTTGTGGCTGGGTGAGGGGGAATGGGAGCGGAGGTGACTATTATGATCTAAGATTGTGTCCTTGAAGGAGCACAAAAATCTCTCCGGGCTAATGTGTATGTGGTTCTGGTTTCTAAGCTTCCATAAACTTTTTTGTCTCCTAGATCCGGCCTCACATTGCCACCCTGCGCAAGTACACCTATGGCAAGCACATTTTGGCCAAGCTGGAGAAATATTACATGAAAAATGGGGTTGACTTGGGGCCAATTTGTGGACCACCAAATGGTATCATTTGAGACAATGAATTTCAGAGAAACTCACTGGCCATCAGGCATTTAAAACCAGCAACCGACAATATTCCAATATACAGTTAGAAAATGTTTTATGGTTGCTAAACTACTAAAAATACAAACAAAAAATAAGCCTTTGTAAATTTCTTTAATTTTATTATGCATAACATGTACTAATTATTTTTTTTAATTAACTAATTGCCCTGCTGTTTTACTGGTGTATAGAATACTTGTACATAGGTATCAAATGTACATGGGAGGCCACATTTTTGTTCACTTGTTGTATCTATATTCCAAATGTGGAAACTTTCAGGGTGGTTGGTTTGAAGAAAAAAAAAATGTTTTTAATTCATCCGCCTCGCAGGTGACTTTTTTGCAAATACCTGTTTTTCTCCTTTTATTCAAAACTCAGCAAGAAGTTTGAATTTTAGTTAAATGGCACAAAACCCGCATTTAACGCTGTTTATAAATATTAAAAAAAATTCAACTTGCTAAAGCTTCAGTTTAAGAAATTTTTTAAGTTTTTGAAACTTTTTAATTGCTTTTTCTGTTTTGTTTTTGGAGTATAACATGCTAAAGAAGGTGGCTTAGCAGTCAGTTTCGAAAGAAAACATAAGCACCCAGGACGTTTTTAAAGCAAGAAGGGCGGGTGTATTTGTTTACTGCCTACTCAGTTTGTTCTGTTAACACTGAAAGACAAAATTTGATTATTTAGCATGAGGAAAAAAAATCCAACTCAGCTTTGGTCTTGCTTCTATAAATATATAGTGTATACTTGGTGTAGACTTTACATATATAAAAATTTGTAGTATTTTCTTGTTTTGATGTCTAATCTGTATCTATAATGTACCCTAGTAGTGGAACATACTTTTGATTGTACAATTGTACATTTGTAAACCTCTGTAATGTAAATGTGGAGAAGTTTGAATCAACATAAACCCGTTTTTTGGTAAGAAAAAAATTAGCAAAACCTGTGCATTTCAGTGTATATTCACACCTTTTATGGTCGTAGCATATAGTGTTGTATATTGTAAATTGTAATTTCAACCAGAAGTAAATTTTTTCTTTTGAAGGAAATGTTCTCTTTATACAGCCTAGTTAATGTTTAAAAAAAAAAATGCTTGGTTTTATTTGTCACCTAGTCGAACAGTAGCGATCCTTTCTAAATGTTATACAGAATGATTCAGTTCAAAATAGTGTTTTTTTGAATCTTAAAAAAGTAATGTTTTGCTTATTTTGTGACAGTAAAAAAAAGTGCAAAAGTACAGAATCCCCTAGTTTTCCTTACAATCAGAGTCCCCTTTCACCTTGTAAAGTGTGAATCACCTTCCCTTTTTGTACAGAAGATGAACTGTATTTTGCATTTTGTCTACTTGTAAGTGAATGTAACATACTGTCAATTTTCCTTGTTTGAATATAGAATTGTAACACTACACGGTGTACATTTACAGAGCCTTGTGTATATTTCCAATGAACTTTTTTGCAAGCACACTTGTAACCATATGTGTATAATTAACAAACCTGTGTATGCTTATGCCTGGGCGACTATTTTTTGTAACTCTTGTGTAGATTGTCTCTAAACAACGTGTGATCTTTATTTTGAAAAATACAGAACTTTGGAATCTGGGTTTGTGCTTTATTTGAACATTTTCAATATAGTGCCACCAGGACAAACTTTCTTATTGCCTTTGCCTCTTTCTTTCTGGTCTTAAGGAACTCTCTCAAAACAATTTTTAAAGGATGATGCATTGGGTAAGGAATCTCTATGGATAGTAATTCCATGCTTGAATAATAAGAATATATTAGTAGGGATATGTTACAGACCACCTGACCAGGATGATGATCGTGACTGTGAAATTCTCAGGGACATTAGAGAGGCTATTAAAATAAAAAAACTCAATAATAATGGGGCATTTCAACTCTCCCCATATTGACTGGGTACATGTCACCTCAGGACAGGATGCAGAGATAAAGTTTCTTGACGCTTTAAATGGCTGCTTCTTGGAGCACTAGAACCCACAAGAGGTGAGGCAATTTTTGATTTAGTCTTAAGTGGAGCACAGGATCAGGTCCAAGAGGTGAATAGAGCTGAACCGCTCGGTAATAGTGACCATAATACAATTAAATTTAACATCCCTGAAGCGGGGAAAACGGCCCAACACTAGCATTTAATTTCAGAAAGGGGAACTACACAAAAATGAGGAGGTTAGTTAAACAGACATTAAAACGTACAGCACCAAAAGTGAAATCTCTGCAAGCTGCATGGAAACTTTAAAGACCCCATAACAGAGGCTCAACTTAAACGTATCCCCCAGATTAAAAAGCATAGTGAGAGAACCAAAAAAGAGCCACTGGCTAAACAACAAAGTAAAAGAAGCAGTGAGAGGCAGAAAGGTGTCCTTTTAAGAAGTGGAAGTTAAATCCTAATGAGGAAAATGGAAAGGAGCATAAACTCTGGCAAATGAAGTGTAAACATATAATTAGCAAGGCCAAAAAAGAATTTGAAGAACAGCTAGCCAAAGGCTCAAAAAGTAATAGATTTTTTTTTTTTTTTTTTTTTTTTTTTAAGTACATCAAAAGCAGGAAGCCAGCTAAACAACCAGTGGGGCCACTGGACGATCAAGATGCTAAAGGCGCACTCAAGGACGCCAAGGCCATTGCGGAGAAACTAAATGAATGCTTTGCATCGGTCTTCACGGTTGAGGATGTGAGGGAGATTCCCAAACCCGGGCCATTCCTTTTAGGTGACAGATCTGAGGAACTGTCCCAGATTGAGGTGTCATTAGGGGAGGTTTTGGAACAAATCGATAAACTAAACAGTAGTAAGTCACCAGGACCAGATGGTATTCACCCAAGAGTTCTGAAGGAACTCAAATGTGAAATTGCAGAACTACTAACTGCAGTCTGTAACCTATCATTTAAATCAGCTTCTGTAGCAAATGACTGGAGGATAGCTCATGTGACCCCAATTTTTTAAAAGGGCTCCAGATGAGACCCTGGCAATTACAGGCCAGTAAGCCTGACTTCAGTACCTGGCAAACTGGTTGAAACTATAGTAAAGAACAAAATTGTCAGACACATAGATGAACATAATTTGTTAGAAGAGTCAACATGGTTTTTGTAAAGGGAAATCATGCCTCCCCAGTCTACTAGAATTCTTTGAGGGGGTCAACAAACATGTAGACATAGTGTATTTAGATTTTCAGAAAGCCTTTCACAAGGTCACTCACCAAAGGCTCTTAAGCAGAGTAAGTTGTCATGGGATAAGAGGGAAGGTTTTCTCATGGATTGGTAACTGGTTAAAAGATAGGAAACAAAGGGTAGGAATAAATGGTCAGTTTTCAGAATGGAGAGAGGTAAATAGTGATGTCCCCCAGGGGTCTGTACTGGGCCCAGTCCTATTTAACATATTCATAAATGATCAGGAAAAGGGGGTAAATAGTGAGGTGGCAAAATTTGCAGATGATACAAAACTCAAGATCGTTATGTCCCAGGCAAACTGTGAAGAGCTACAAAAGGATCTCAAAACTGGGTGACTGGGAAACAAAATGGCAGATGAAATTGAATGTTGATAAATGTAAAGTAATGCACATTGGAAAACATAATCCCAACTATACATACAAAATGATAGGGTCTAAAGTAGCTGTTACCATTCAAGAAAGAGATCTTGGTAACTATCATTGTGGATAGTTCTCTGAAAACATCCACTCAATGTGCAGCGGCAATCAAAAAAGCAAACCACGTTGGGAATCCTTAAGAAAGAGAGAGATAATAAGACAGAAAATATCATATTGCCTCTATAAATCCATGGTATGCCCACACCTTGAATACTGTGTGCAGGTGTGGTAGCCCCATCTCAAAAAAAACATATTAGGATTGGAAAAGGTTCAGAAAAGGGGAACAAAAATGATTAGGAGTATGAAACGGCTGCCGTATGAGGAGAGATTAATAAGACTGGGACTTTTTGGCCAAGACTATAACAGGGTTAAGAAAAGAACTAGATACGTTCATGGAGGATAGGTCCATCAATGGCTATTAGCCAGGATGGACAGGGATGGTGTCCCTAGCCTCTGTTTGCCAGAAGCTGGGAATGGGTGACAGGAACTGGATCCCTTGATGATTCCCTGTTCTGTTCATTCCCTCTGGGACACCTGGCACTGGCCACTGTCGGAAGACAGGATACTGGGCTAGATGGTCGGACCCAGTATGGCCATTCGTATCTGCTAAAGCATAGCCTTACTAAACTAAACACTTGGTTTTAACATGTATTGGAATGAACAATATGATTAACAAGGTATTTCCTAGTTCCATGTGAAATGAATGTTTGGATGTATCATGGTTTTCAGTTCTAAAAAGAACATGGGAGGTTGTACTCCCACAAGTTTTTATTCATGTGCTTAACTTCAACCATAAGAGTAGCCTCATTAAAGGCAAAGGGACTTAAGCACATATCTCAGTGTCTCCAGTGGGGTCTAGGGCCCAGATCCTCAAAGGTATTTGGGCTCTTAAACTTCCAGGAAGTTCAATGCCAAAAATACCTTTAGCACCTGGATTTCAATGACTGCGTTTCCTTAGAATTCTGCACCACATTGTCACAAAATTACATTTTCCAGTTTAGTTTTTAGGTATTAAAATAATACTCCATGTCTTTAGGTCCATCAACAGCAGAAACCCCCTCCCTTCCCCTGGTGAATTGGCATTGTTTTAATCAGATAGTTTTGACACGTTATTTTAAATCTTAGATTAAATAGGTTTTCCACCACTTTTTTTTCCAGATTTTTAAGTTCGTCTCTGTGTGCAATAAGCACTAATGTCACACTGTCAAATGCAGTCAGCTGCAGTTCATGACAGGTGTTTTGTTATGCTTCTGTACTCTCTCACTGAAAATTCAAAGCCTTTCATACCACTTGAATGCTTATTGTAGCATAATAGTACTTGACATTTAGACAGTCCCTTTCATGCAAGGAGCTGGGAATGCTTTCCTGGTATTAATTAATTTTTACAGCACTCCTCTGAGCTGGGGACGTATTACTACCATTTTACTGAGGCAGGGCGAAGGGAAGGCCAACGTTTTCAGTTAGCGAGTATGATCATCTTCCATGGGAGTTATGGGTCCTGATAAGGCCAATCCTTGACCCACAAGTTCTATTACAATGAGGGCAGACGTTTTCAGGGTCAGCAGGAGGCTGTCGACCATGACTGGAGACCACACTCTCCTTCCTCCTGCGCCTCTTGTCCTCTTCGGCTTGTCGGCGAGCAAGTTCAAAATGCAGGGGACCATCAAACATTTTCAGGAGCCTTAAGCTGACTTTCGACATACTGGGCCTGGTAATCGGGAGTGCTGCTGCCACCACTCTGGGGCAAGGCACCGGGGCCTGGGAGTCTGGCAGCTCTGGAAAACAGCCCTTAAAAAGTGTCCCAAATGGGGCCAAAGTCAGTGGCCAATCTTATTGCGCAAAGCTGGGCCTTAGGCCCTGATCTCCAGAGGTAACAAGCACCTGTAGCTCCTATTGACTTTCCCTGAGTTGTAGTGAGTTATTAGCTCTGCAGGCCTAGGCCCGGGCTCCTGAGTTGGGCCTAAAGTAGCTTGCTCGTCTCACTGGCAGAGCCTCCTACGGGAAGAGCACCTAAGAGACCTAATTCGAAGCCTTAGCCCCCACGTCTCACGAGTTAATTGCAAGTGCTTCTCTTTCGATACGATTGCAGCGCTGTCTCTAGAGAATACACGAGCTAGTGGCATCAGAGCAGAGTGCGGCCGTGTTAGCCATCTTCCAAACGGGGCACACGCCGTTGTACTGTAAAAAGAACAGGAGGACTTGTGGCACCTGAGAGACTAACAAATTTATTTGGGCATAAGCTTTTTGTGGGCTAAAACCCACTTCATCGGATGCATGCAGTGGAAAATACAGTAGGAAGCTATATATACACAGAGAACATGAACAAATGGGCATTGCCACACCAGCTATAACGAGACTAATCAATTAAGATGGGCTATTAGTAGCAGGAGAAAAAAAACTTTTGTAGTGATAATCAGGATGGCCCATTTCCAACAGTTGACAAGAAGGTGTGAGTAACAGTAGGGGAAAAATTAGCATGGGGAAATAGTTTTTACTTTGTGTAGTGACCAGGGCCAGCTCCAGGCACCAACGAAGGAAACAGGTGCCTGGGGCGGCCGATAGAAAGGGGCGGCACTCCGTCCGTCCGTTGGCAAGGCGGCACTTCGGCAGCAGCTCAATCGGCCCGCTCCGGATTGGCGGCGGGTCCTTCACTCGCTGTCTTCCACTTCGGCGGCAACTCAATTGGGTTCTTCTTTTTTTTTTTGGGATGGCAAAAAAGCTGGAGCCGGCCTTAGTAATGACCCATCCACTAACACGGCTACCACTTCGTACTGTGTGGCATCGGGCAGCTGGCCACCTGCACCAGGAGTCCTCTTGCCTTCTTTTTAAATCTCATTTTAGATGCACCAGTGCCTTGCTGTATTAGTGCAGTATCCTGTGGTCTTAAACCTTCCGACTAGTTTCCTGTATCAGTGCATCCTGAGACCCCACCAAAGCCTAACCACCCATGAGAATCCAGAGCCACTCATGCTATCCATAGCCATGTGGCGTGGGCCGTTACCACCCAACAGCCTTAGAAGCACTGAAGAGTTTTACACAGCTTAACTTCTCCCTAGTCCTGCAGCTTTGAATGGAGAGAGAACCTGAGCACCTCCCGTTGTAGTGAATTCAGATTCAAAGTAGGCACAGATTTGTAACCGTAAAGTTGATTAACCACTGGGACAAACTACCAAGGGAAGAGGCAGATTCTCCATCTCTTGGCTTCAAAGCGAGACGGGTTGCCTGGCTGGAAGAGATGCTTTAGTGAAACATACAAGTTATGGAGCTCAGTGCAGGGGTAATTGACTGAAGTGCACTAGGCTGTGATAAACAGTAGGTCAGATTAGATGGTCGTTCTTGGCTTTAAAAATCTATGAAAGCGAAGTGCTGAGACACGTAGATACAAAACGTGCCACATCCCACTGATGCGACATTTCCCGTGTGTGTGACCCAAAGTGACCTTAATAATTGGCTTGTCCATGATAGTGCTATTGGAAATACCCCAGATTGGGGCGGGAAAATGGACGGCGCCTGGAATTGACTCGCTCCTGGCTGCGTGTGTCCCATGTGCTTCAAACCACAAAGGCCTGCAACGTCTGTCAGTGCAGGAAGTAATACATTGACGATCAGCAGCGCTGCTTGTCTTAGCTTCGTTGTCTGCAAAGCAAGGGCAGGGCATATGGGACACAAGGGGATTTCTCTAGCGTTGAGAAACCATTTTGTCCCCTCCTGAAAACAATGGCTTGGAGATGATCTTTCAGGAACAAAACAATCGGAGTTCCACTAAAGGTGGCTCCAAAGCCCCAAATCCAGGCTCAGTTTTGAGGAAGTTCAGCCTGAGATTTAAGCTTTACAGCGTCTCTAGCTACCCCATCACTTGAGTGTCTGAGCACCTCACAGGCATCTGTGAACTAGGGCAGATTAAGTGACATGCCCAAGGTCTCACAGGAAATCTGTATCAGAGTCACAGATCTGTGTTGTCTCAGTCCAGTGCCCCAAGTACAGGACCATCCTTGGTGTGGAGAAAGTGAATAGGGAAATGTTATTTACCCCTTCACATAACACAAAACCCGGGGGTCACCCAATGAAATTAATAGGCTGCAGGTTTAAAACAAACATAAGGAAATACGTCACACGAAGCACAGTCAACCTGTGGAACTCGTTGCCAGGGGATGTTGTGAAGGCCAAAAGTATAACTGGATTCAAAAAAGAATTAGCTAAGTTAATGAGGATAGATCAATCAATCGCTCTTGGCCAAGATGGTCAGGGACGCAACTCCTGCTCTGGGTGTCCCAAAACCTCTGACTGCCAGAAGTTGCGACTGGAGGACAGGAGATGGATGACTCGATAATTGCCCTGTTTGGCTCATTCCCTCTGAAGCATCTGGTGCTGGCTACGGTCAGATGACAGGATATCATTGGTCTGACCCAGGAGAGCTGTTCTTATATTCTTCCTCCATTTGCTTTTAGCTGAATCTGACACCAACAGGATTTCAAGACACTGGTGCCCAGGCCCACGGAGTCTCCACGCAATATTTGGCCGCCTTTAGTATTGCGCTGATCTGGTGGCGAGGTTGTACTTGAGAATCAGAACGGCACATGCATGGAGCGGCGTCCTCACAAGCCCAGCCCTGTCGGTGCTCTGCTCAGGGCTCCAAGGCTGCTTCGTAGGTTTCTGTATAGGCGTGTAGCCCTCTCTGGCTGCTGGGCGGGGCCTGCTAGCTCTTCAGGTGTCCCAGTAAACAGCTGCGTAATGATAGGCCCGTGGGCAGCTCCTCTCATTGGGCTAGTTATGAACGGGCTTCCCCATTTTATTGATGGGGGAAACCGCATCCCTGCAAGATTTACCCCAGGTCACCCAGCAAGCCCATCAGCCCAGGCCTCCTCACTCCCACGCTCACGTTCTAGGCACGGACGTCCCAGTATACGCCACCTGGGCTGGCATCGGGTGGCAGGCGGGGTCTTGTGTCAGAATGCATGCTCCCAGTTTGGCCAAATAAGAGGGCAGGGCAGCAGCTGGGGCTATAAAGGGTTAGGGAGCTTGGGAGAGGGAGGAGGTCCCTGGTGAAAGGCTGAAGGGAAGCAGAGGGGATGGCCAGCAGATCTCCCTAAACTAGATCACGGGGGCTGAAGGGAGCTGCCGACTGAGCTCTGAACCAGGGCAGGAGGCTTCCCTGGGATGTCTCTCCACCCTGGAGCCAGAGAGCTGAGGACCAGGGGAAGAGTGGCAGGGCAGACTGGCTGGCCGGCCTGAGATGAGAGGTTAATGGATGAGAGGCTGGGGGCTCTGGCTGGGAAAGCCAGGGCTGCACTCCAGGGGTGGCTCTCCTGGCAGGACGGGAGAGGAGTGAAGAAGAGCCCGGGTGCGATGGGAGACGCAGTAGTGTGGCATGTGCTACGCTGAAGGACTAGATGTGGTGGGATTTGAAGGACTCTCTGCGCTGGGATGGTAAATAGACTTGTTACAGCTCATGTGTACTGTGTGCTTGTAACAAACCGGCCTGCGGGAGGGCGTTAATGAGGCAAGAGAGCCTGTTGTGGAGTACTGGGGGGCCTGAGATGGGAAGTGGGATGGTGGCATCCAGCCTTAGGACACCCAGTTGCAATGGGGCGGGGCTCGGGGATGAGAGGAACCAGTCACAGGCTGGAGAGCAATAGCAAAGCATGTTCCCGAGCATGGCTGTGAGATCGAAACGCTCCTCCGCTCCAGGGCTGGAAGTGCCTGGGGTGAGCCCCTGGTGTATGGGAGAGGCCCAGCTGTCTGCCCGGAGAACGCGCTCGGCGCTCCTTGGCTGGAGCAATGGCCATTGTGACAGACCCTAGGGAGTAGCTGTGGAGTGGGTGAGCACCGCAGACCCTGGAGAAGACTCAGCGTGTGAAACAATAACAGGATCTGCCAACAGCATTGGGGGTGTCCCTGGCTTCTCAGGGAGTCATTTGAATCCAGGGCCACTTGCTTTGGCCACACGGGGGTGCTGCAGCCTAAAGAACATGTCGCCGTGTTCCAGCAGCTAACTGGCAGTGATCCTCCCAACCTGCTATTTCCATAAACAATCCCTCACCTTGAGACGCAGATAAACCCACTGATGGCTCAGCGAGAGGCGCATTGTTCAGAGGCGCTGCCTTCTGCTTGTTAAGAAGATGCACGCGTCTCATTGGGGCCTTGCAAAGCTGCCAGAGGAAGAGAAACAAAATCGCCTTTTATAATCAAAGACACCTTTATGGCCCCTGGAAATTGCTTTTAGCAGCTTGCCAGGCTGTGGCCTTTCATCTCCTCCTGGCGCACGGCTCTAATCTCTGCTCAGGCATCCTCACGTTGCCGGGAATCTGGCCATTCTCACAGCAGAAAGCTAATACACAAAAACATCTTCCCCACCAGTGTTTTCTGCCTCTACAGCGTGTGAATATTCATTAACCTCCCGTGGGTTTTGGGCTTGTTTATTGTCCAACGTTGCAATGGTAGCATGTTCTTGGAACCCAGGGGGTTCATTTGATTGTTTCCTCCCATTAAAACCCACCCGCCTTAGAGTTTAAGGCTAGAAGGGACCATGAGATCATCCAGTCTGATCTGCTGGATATCAAAGGCCATTCAGTTTCACCCAGTTACCCCTACATTGAGCCTGATAACTTGTGATTTGGCTAGCGCATGTTCCACAAAGGCAGCCAGTCTGGATTCGGAGACATCGAGAAACGCTGAATCCCACCACGGCCCATGGGAGTTTGTTCCCACGCTTCGTCACCCTCACTGGTAAACACTGGTGTGTGGGGCTTCAGCTTCCAGCCACTGGGCCTTGTTCTTTCTTTGCTAGACTAATGAGCCCTTTAGACCCCAGTCTTTTCTCCCCGGGAGAGGTGATCAACTAAACAGATCGAGCTCTTTAAGTCTCTCGCTGTGAGACATGTTTCCAGCCTTCAAATCATTGTCGTGGCTCTTCTCTGCACCCTCTCCAGTGTTTCAACATCCTCTTTAAAATGGGGACCGCAAATCAGGACACCGTATTCCAGTCTGTCTCACCAGTGCTGAATACAGGGGTAAAATCCCTGTGTACTCCTGCTCTCTCCTCCCATTTATATAGCCGAGGATTGCAGCGGTCCTGTTTGATCACAGCCTGGCACTGGGAGCTCGAGTTGAGTTGCTGTGCACTGTGACCCCTAAATCCTTGTCAGAGTCGCTACTTTCCAGCCTACAGTCCCTCCTTGAGTAGCTGTGCCCTGCATCCCGTGTTCCTAGACGTACAACTTTGCGTTTGACTATATTAAAATGAACGGATGGGATATAAGGGGACTGTTAGGGAAAGGGAGCATTTCCCATTGGTTAGAGGAGGTGCTTGGGAGGCAGGACTCCTGGGTTGTGTTGTGATGATGCTTTCTCAGCGTGGGAGCATCTCATTGAGCTCGGACTCTGCCACGCCTGGCTCAGGTTCCGCTCAGCGTCTCCCTGCTGCAAGCGCTCCCCACCCCGTGCTACCGGGGTCCTTAACCGCACCAGTCATTCCGTGCTCAGCACAGTCCCTCACTCCTCCCCACACCGGACTTGGCAGCAATTGAGACTTTAAGGTCAGAAGGGACCATTATGATCTAGTCTGACCTCCTGCCCAACGCACTGCCAACTCTCACCGTACCGGAGGGGTGCGTCTCCGAGGGCCACAACGTGCAGGGAGCCACCAGGGACCTCACCTCCCACATGCTTCGCCCTGAAAATTAGCTCCCTCTGTTCCTTTTGCAGCGGGACTCGCCGAGGAACAGAGAACCCACGGCGGCATCGCTCTGAAATGCAACCAATGCACAGACAGCACGGGTGAAAAATCGGGATGGGGGTGGGGGATAACAGGAGCCTATACAAGAAAAAGACCCAAAAATCGGGACTGTCCCTATAAATCGGGACATCTGCTCACCCCAAAGCCAACCCCAAGCATCTGAACATGAGCCAGGCCTCAAATATCAGCAGCTTGGCTTAGAATTGCGAGGGTTTTTTTGTTTGTTTTTAAATAATAAGTGACAAGTCTGTTTGTTTGCCATCTGAGCCTTTCGTGGGCCGTGTTTTCCAGCTTTTTCCTTGAACCTCAAGGGCCTGCGTCTTCAGTTTTGGCCTTAAAATGACAGCTGAGAGTCTCACCTGATCACCTGACTTTAAGGAAACCCTCCGGTACTGTGAGAGTGGGCAGTGCTGGCTTCCTGGACAACCTCCCTGGAATAAGGGCCCAAAGGGAAACAGGGAAATTCAGGAAGCCTCTGACTCAGCATCGCTCTCCTATTGCCTTGGGACACAAAGCATTTTGCAAACGTGAAGCAATACATATTTTACACTGAAACGCAGCCACCTCTGGGCTGCTGCGGAACCAGTTTAACGCTGCCCAGCCATTGAGAACCCGAGGGGAAGGATGTGATCTCATGGACACTGCTGCAGGGATTCTGAGCTGGAGAAAATGGAGAGTTAACTGGGGATGCAAGAAGCCGCAGGGAGTTGTTCGTGCCGACAATGTTCCGGACCTTGGTTTTCTGTCTCATCAGCAAGCCAGCACCTCCGACAACTCCGCGTAGCTGGGTTTGTTTGGCGATGACTCAAAGGGCCGCGCGCCACCTATTGACCCAAACCCAAAGTCCTCCAAGCAAGGCTCCCCTCCCTCTCTCGTTCCTGTCACTGTGATAAAATACATTCATAGTGCACCTCACCTACGCTCTGCCCATGGAACCCAGCTCCCTCCCTAGCTGAGCTGGGCAAAAAACACGGCAAAGTGGCTTTTGTCGTCAATCGACTCGTTATTGGCTGTATTTATTATTTTAATTTCCCAGCACTTTCTTTAATTCAAAAGAGCCTGGCGGTGGCAGAAGTGGGATGATCTGCCTTCACCTCCCCAGGCTAGAGAGCTAGAGAGCTGCTTAAGCCCTGACGAATGAGGTTTCATATCTCTGCCAACGCTTCGCTCGGCGTACTCCTGCTCCCCCAGGCCTTGCTGGAATCTCGCTATGTTCTTAACCTCAGCAGTTCCCTCCGCCACCCTGTGTCCTAGCCTTAGCCCTACGTCTAGCCCTAGACTAGCTCACGCAACCCGGCATTATTGACCTGGTCTTACTGGGGTTTGACTCCAGCCGTTTCTATAGCATTGCTCCGCACTTGTAACGGGGTAAGAGAGAAGGAAATCAGCTCCATCAGGGCAAGCCAGGGTGTGAATCTACACCACACCACGCTGTCAAGTCATGCTACCGCACGCCATGACCCGCTCCAGGACTTCCGCTGCGCCGGGCAGACTAGCTGGGGCACTGTAGCTTCACACCTTGGCTCGCTGCACGGTAACTTGCTATGTAGACAAGCCCTATACCCGCCTATTTTAGGCCTCATTTTTCGAGGTTTCTAACATGCATTGGTTATAATTTTCCACTGCCTCAGGGGGCCTGAATAATTGGACTTTGGGCAAGCGAGGTATTTGCTGTTACATACAAAGCAATCTATTTAAGAAAAAAAGTCCCAATAAAACTTTTTTTATAACCCCTGGACAACATTCCTGAAAGATTTGTTCTCTTACCGACATGCCAGCTGCAGTGCGTCCCGCCTCCTGCCGCAGCTCTGGGGACACTGCTGTGTTTATCTTTGCCTGCTTTACTTGGCTTGGATTTGTAATACGCCGCAAAGGTGCCTAGAGCCCTGGGTAGCAGGGGGTTGAATGCTTTTTCTAAACGGCTGTAAAATAAACATATAGAATACAGGAAGGGGTGGGGATGGTATAAAAATCTGTGCCTCGGTTTCCCCATCTGTAAAATGTGAGTTAATCATACTTAACTAAGGCCCAGAGGGGAGAAATAACTTGCCCAAGGTGACCCAGCAGGGCAGAGATAGGCATAGAGATCTGGTTGCCCTGAGTCCTAGTCGAGTGGACTATGCCCTAGCCCACATGGCCTCCCTTAAAGCTGCCCTTTTCTCTCCCAGTGTCTTGCCCCGAGAGGCTCTGTCAGCTGTCTGGCCCCGGGGCTGCCTCTCCCCTTGGGGTGTGCGGTGCCCGGCACACGGAGTCCTGCGCTGCTGTGATACAGTTAAGAATAAGCAAAGCCGAATGTAAGAGCTGGGGACACGCCTCTCTTCTCACTGACGAACGATGCCTTTCTGCTTTGCCGGAGGTGGAAATGGCTGCAGTGCACGATGCTGGGGAAGCTCTCAAATTAGGGGCCAGGTGGGTGGGTAGGTGGGAAGTTTCCCTCTTCCCTTTAATGCTGCTCCGAGAACCTTTTTCCATTTCCTTTCAAACCACTCAGCGTTCGAGGTGGCGGACACGACGCCCCAGTTCAATTTACAAGGGTCTCTTTGGGCTCAGCGAGTTTCCCCATGGCTGAGCTGATGGCAACCCCGTCTGGCAAAGCCGAACACTGCAGCGTCTGTTCTACATCAGCACGGCCAGTGTCTGCTGAGTAACATGGATTGATCAGAGGGTTTGGCCATGCAGGTAGGAGTCAAGGTAACATGTCTTCCTCCTACGGGACACTGAAAACCACATTACAGAGGGTCCCGTTATATGGGGGGAAGGGCACTGTGCTATCTAAGTGGTCACTAAACAAGTACTAAGGACCATGCATAAGCCATCAACATGATATAAACTGTAGACGTGCTGTAGTACTGACCTCTATTTTTTGAGCTAAAGGAGCAAGTGTATGATCTGTTAGAAGTAGTAGGCTATTATCCTCTGTCGGACCAGCCTTTCGAGGGAGGTGCGACAGTTGGCCATTGTGTTGTGTAGAAATACCTTGTAAGAAGTCCAGACTCACCCCTGCGGCGCCTCCTGCTGGTCGTCCAGGGAATTAGCTCACCAGCCTCTGGAGCGCCCTCTGCGGGGCTTTTCCAACCCCTCAGGGCAGGAGCGGGTGTCCACCCCACTACACCCTTTATTGTGGCTGACAGTGAAGCTACAACTCAGGATCTAAAAACACAGTCCCTAGCACTTGAGCATCTGCTGGTGGTAGTCGTGGTAGCGCCGCTTTTCTCTCCTTAAGACCTCAGCCACCGCATGGCAACAGTTACACACCCGAGTCTGTCGTCTACCCCATAGAGGCCAGCAATGCATGAAACACACTGGGCCAGGTGGGGGGCTCAAAGGAACATGCAGCACTTGTCTGCTCCCTCCGAAGACCAGCACTGACGCGGGATATGCACCTGCCAGGGCCGATGGTGGAGTTGATGGAAACCTGGAATTCCCATTCTGTGGGACACGTTCACATTAAACACGACCAAAAAGTTCTGAATTGTAACAAGGCCACATTTCCCACCGACAACGTTGTTTGGGGGGGAAAAAGGGTTTTGGGGCGATCAAAACATTTTAATTGTGACTTTTTGTACTTTATTTTTATATTCTATTTTGGAATATATTTTGGTTTTATATTTGATGTCTAATTTGTTATGGAATGAGCATCACATCACGACAATTGACGATGAACCAAGTAGATTGCTAAACAAAAAGTTGTTTTAAAAGGAACGTTCAAAATGTTCCATTCCGATTATTTCCCCCCGAAAAGACATGTTGTCTATATCCCCAGGCGATGTTTCAGTTCCAAGGAACCGACGTCGTCCGAGGGACAGACCCATTCCACTAGACAATTTTTCACCCATCCCTGCGAGAAACACCTCGGGCTCCTGAACCCCGGGCTCTCCAGGGGGCTGGTTCCTGTTCACGGAGTGCTAAGCAGAGCTGGGTGCCTTCCGCCAAGACAGGATCAGGGCTTCACCCCCCACCCCACTCAGCAGCATCTCCTATGGGCTAGCTGAGGTGGCTCCTTGCCTTGTGACCTGGCTTTTCGACACCCCACTCTCGCCCCATTCATTGCTCAGGAGCTGGGCCCGCACTCAAGTTTTGTGGCTCGCTGTGTTGGGCCAGTGCTTTTCTAGGCACCTGAAGGTCAGGAACCACCAGGCTCAGGCGCCAGGCTTGCAACGTCTAAGTGCCTCTGTGGATCCCACCCAAGAGTCTGTCCGTGCAAATATCCCTGATCTAGAATCAGCCAGGGGAAAACCATTGAGGAAACACCTCCAACCTCATTGCTTTCCATTGTGCACCACATCAACCTCTTTAGGGTCTGAAATGAAGATTAGGAGCAGCTACTTCTTCATCCACAAGATCTGCCTAGACGAAGGGACCATTGGGCATAAGAAGAACGTGCTACAAAACCCACCCTGAGCATTTGCAATACCTAGAATCACCAGGAGGGGGCGCCGAGCCACTTATTTTAGCCGATGGGGAAAAAAGCAGAAAGCCTGAAAGCGTCGGTGGTGTGCGCGCATGGGGGGAGAGCGCAGTGTGTGCATCTCCTCTGTAGCAGGCTGCTGCTCTGAGAACAGCTCTGAGACCGCTGCATGCAGGGAGTACTTAGAAAAATAAAGGTGCAGTATGCAGAAAACAAAGGTGTTGCGTTTTCAGAGCTCCTGGCATGCTGGGGCTAGGTCAGGCCCAGGGCCTTAAGCCCAGCGCCCGGCTATTTCCTCTTTAACTGGTCATTGGTATGTTTCACCCCCTGCTGTTAAGGGACTTGATCCACACAGTGTGGATCCAGATCTGCCTGGACGCATAGGTTACGGACGTTGGAGCGGGGGTTCATGTCAGCCCCGGCTCCGGTTGGCCGCCCTCGGTGAGGTCTTTCTGAGAGCTGTCTCCTCTGCTCGAAGCGCTAACCCCCTTGGCCGATAAATTCACAGCGCGATCATTAGCCGTGCAGAGGTTTGCAAAATGAATGTGGGCGGGGGAGAGGGGAAATCATTTCCACAGCCCAGGGGAGAAGAGCAACACAACCTATTAAGGCTCCAGCTTTGAAAACTTCATTAATGCTTATTACCCAACGAGACACTTCAGTTCATACAAGCTTTGCAATACCTGGAACTCCTGTGTTAAGCTCCCCACAGCCCCTGCAGCCCCTGCATCTACCTGAGCCCTTCGCCCGGGTTTTCTGAGCAGGAGACGGGCGACGCGACGTGTAGCTCGGTGAGGCTTTCCCTCGGTTAATTTGTCTGGATTAACCACACACGCTCCTGTCTGTGCTAAAGGGTTTTAGGAAAAGCCCCTGCTGGAAATTGGATTGTTCAGCTTTATTTTATAAGAGGAAAAATCTTGGTCCTGCTTCCCCATTGCCCTGCATCTTGCCCGGGTCTATCCACCAGCCGCTCTGAGTGCAGTGTGATACAGCTCTTGTGATCTAGCAGTTTTCCACCCCACAACGGCCTGGGTGCAGATGACCAGCCACAGCTCAGGGCACTGGACCATTGCTCTCTTGGTCCATGGCCTTGACTGCAAAACTCTGTCCAGTGGAGCAATGACTTGAACATGACGTTGGTGCAAGTGCAGGATAAATGCACGCATCAGGCTGCTTCTCACGCCCGCGTGCGCTGCACGTTGGGATTTCTCGGCTCCTTCCCTTCCCTGGGAACTAGCGTTGTTTCAGGATTGTTCCATTACAACCAGAGGGCGTGAGCAAGCCGTTACCTTCTCTCCGACAACGGGAGCCTGCAAAGGCTGTGAATGTGGCAGGCCCGCTTGTGCTGCCGGACATGGTAACACTGGCTAATGCCCAGAGATAGTCTAGTGACTCTGTACACACACTGCAGCACTGAGACGAGCCAGGACTGCTGGGTTCTAACTGCAGCACCGTTGCTGCTTGTACTGCGGTTGGGGGTAAATACACCTCTCTTGGGGGGGGGGTTTGCATGGCTTAACCCTTGGATGGTTATAAAGTGCTTTGAGATCCTGCTCTCTTAGTGGGGCGGCTGGATGCCACAATGCCTAATTTTTAGCCTAGTTGAGCCAACGGATGAGCTCTTGAGAAAATCTGGCCTCTTATTCTGTTGCCTTTGGAAAATTCCATCCCAAATGCTCTTATGTGAATGAAAAACCTTCTCCGGCTAAGATCTGCCTCATTCACACAGACTCCCTGAGAGGAAGAGAGAACCTTTTGCAGGGTAAAAGGAGCGAAGAGTCCTGTGGCATCTTATAGGCTAACAGACGTATTGGAGCATGAGCTTTCATGGGTGAATCCCCACTTCGGCTGCATGTTGGTGTGCATGTGGGGTCTATTCCAGCTCTGCCACTGAGTGGCTGTGTGACCTTGGACATGATACCTTGCCTCTCTGAGTCCCATTTTCCCCTTTAAAATGGGGCCAGTGCCCCCTGCTTTGAGATCCCCCAGCACTGCCAGCCCACAGGCTTCAACAATCACCAGCTATTACCAGAATTAAGCGTTTGGGATTCTCTTTCTTTGCCCTCTGCTGCCCGAGCCATCATGCTGGGCAGCTGTTCTCCCCACCCAGGGCTAGAATCTTCCTCGTAAAGAAGAAACGAAAGCAGGGAGTCCCATGCCAGGAGCTGGCGCTTTTCAGAAAGGACCCCAAAGATCCTAAGGCTAGAAATATAACGGCAAGATATGGAGCCATGAGCTCCTGGAGGGGGAGCTTGGGATCGGCTACAAAGGCCAGGCGAGCCATCCTGCCCGCCCCCCAGAAGCAGTCGGATAGAAGAGGACAGAGCAAGATCAGCTTTTACACAGACACGGAGAGAGGACACTGACCCGTGACCCCCAGCATGCTCAGTAATGTCCCGTCCAGAGCTCTTCTGGGGGCAATTCAACCCTTCCAAGTACATCCCTCCTGTCGCCCTCCTTCCCTGCACTGCTTCAGGGGTCAAAGAGCCCTCATTTTATAGGGCTCCAGGCTCCGCCCACTCCCTTCCCAGCATGCTTTGCTAAAAGGAGGTTGACACGCAGCCCTTTCTTTCCCCCGAGAACGTGAGCCTGTTCTGCACTTTGCCTTGGCCTATTTCTCCGTATCGGGAGCACAGAGCCAGGGGCTGCTTCCCAGAGTAGGGTGACCAGACAGACAGAATGAGTGTGTGTGGGGGTAATAGGTGCCCATATAAGAAAAAGCCCTGAATATCGGGACTGTCCCTATAAAATCGGGACATCTGGTCACGGAGAGAAGGGAAGCTCCAACTCCTCCCCGCTGGGCTTCAGCTCTGGGGCTCTCCTCCCCAAACGGGGAGAACAAGACGGGTTTGTTGAAAGCGCGGTCACTCCTTCTGACTTCCCGGTGACTGCGCTCTGCCCCACGGCTAGGTAACTGCGCGGGGCAGGGGGGTAGGGGAGGGATCTGGGAGGCGTTGGAATGAATGAAACACTCTTGGGGTTTTGCTGCTCCCCATGCCCCACTCCCTGGCTCAGTGTTCCCGGGGCTCCCTGCTCCCCATCTCCCCTGGGCTCTGCCCCCCAGCTCAGTGTTCTGGGAGACCCTACCTCTTCTCTCCCCGCTTTGAGCACAGTTTGCCTCAGCATGGTGGAGGGCGTGTGGACTAGATGCCCTCCTGAGGTCCCGTCTGCCTGACATTCCCATCATTCTGTAACTCTCTCGTTCTCTAGGTTTCCGCTTTCATGGCGACGGTTCTCACACCTCAGTGCCCGACGCTCGGCTCCTACCCGGGACTGGCCAGATTTCCAGAGGTGCTGAGAACCCGCAGCTCCCATTGACTTCAGCAGGATCTGGGGGGTTTCAACACCTCCAGAAACCAAGCCAGTCTATCTCAATGCTCAGCTATAGAGTTAGGAGCCTAACTTCAAGCCTTAAATTAATAGCTAGATAGACTTTTAGGGCCAGAAGGGCCCATTATAATGCTCTAGTCTGACCCCTGGCGTAGCATAGGCCGGAGCCTGCCTTGAGTTCATAGGTTCTCGCTGAGCTACAGCAAAGCTTCTAGAAAGACACCCTGGCTTGATTTAAAGATGTCACGTGATGGAGACTCCACCAAGTCCCGAGGGAAGCTGTTCCCGTGGTTTATTACTCTCACTGTTAAATTTGTGCCTTATCTCTAGTCGGAATTGTCTGGCATCCACTTACCAAGGTAAAGAGCCTTCAAGTTCTCACAGTCACATACCTTCTTCCCAGGTAGGTACTTATCAACGGATCCCCTCCCCGTGTTTGGAGTTTATTTACCAAAGCTTTGCATTCAAATACCATTTTCTTTTTTATGGTAATGGAAGGATATTTTTAGGCTTTTCCCAGAAAGTGTGTGAAATCCATTAGAAGGAATTAGCTGTTTCTTTTACACATCTCATTTATATCCCTTGCTGCCAACTTACCACAGATTGTCACCTCCCTCCTGGACCCGTAGAAGGCAAATCAGTTTTTCTTCTCTTTAACAGAGAACTATTGCAGGCCACCTGACAATGATAAGACTTGGCACTCATTATCCAAGGCGCTCCAACGGAGGAGTGAATGCGTTCTCACAGCTCTCACATCCATTTTAACAGAGGGGGAAAGAACGGGCCGAGACACCTTTGATCTTGTAGTTAAGACACTGAACTGGGACTTTGGAGAGTTGGGTTAAATTCCTAGCTCTTCCACAGCTGCCCTTCGTGACTGGAGACAAGTCATGTGATTGCTCTGTGCCTCAGTTTCCTCATCTATAAAACGGGGATAATAATACTTCTTTCCCCCCCTGTTTTTGTCTCTTGGAGATGGAGACTGTCACATACATGCAGTGAGTAATAACTTTCACACAGCGTTAATTTAGTATCCCACTGGAAACTTTTCTTTTAACTGGATTTAAAAAAGGAGGTGGAGGGAAATTCTGGTGGGAAGACTTCAGGCAGGAGGGAAAACGAACAGTTACAGCAGTTGAGCTTCTGTTGGTGGCAGATGTATGACCCCTGGTGGGTTTGTCTTATCTTTTAACTGAGAGCCCCTGGGTTTCCACTGCATCTGTTGTACCGCTGCCTTCCAGTCCAGGGACTGTCGGGACACACGTCTGAGACAAGGTGGGTGAGGTAATAGCTTTTATTGGCCCAACTTCTGTTGGTGAGAGAGACAAGCCTTTGGTCTCCACAGTGGGAAAAAGACCCGCTCTTAGCTGCAGTGTAGACGTACCTGTTGTGCGCAGAACCAATAGAGTCTGCATGGAAGGGAAGGGATCTGTAATGTAGGAAGAACCTTTCCCTGAACAGGGGTGTGAGCCCTTAGATACTACAGTGATGGGCCGTGGAGAAAGCCCTCAAGCCAATAGCCCGGGGCCAGAATTCCTCAGTTGTGCTGTTGGGGCAGAAGGCCCTACTGGTTAGCGCAGGGGCTTAGGAGCTGGGGTTTCTGGGTTCTAGTCCCAGTGGTGGCAGTGACTCAGTGCCTGACCTTGCAACACAGTCATGAGTGGTGAGCAGGGGCTTGAAGGCAGCAGCTGCATCTAGGGAGCTTGTATAAGGGAAACATCTGGCTAAGCGGGAGCCCCAGCCAAGCCCAGACAGCTGCTTGTAGAGGAAAACAGCTGAAGCACTTGCAGGACAGAGTGAGGAAGGTGCCTTGTGGGAAGCAGGATCTCCCTTGGCACTACTGCCGAGTGTAGCAAGGAAAAAGACAGGGCCCCTTTTTCTTTTTATAGTGAATAAAAATGCCTGGAAACTTTTTTCTTTTTTTTTTTTAAAGTTCTGGTGACCTGGTTTCTCCCAGAAGAGTCTCGGGAAGGCTGGAGAACCTGCAGGGGGCTCTGACCTTGCAGGTGTCGATGCGCGCTGCAGAGGGGAAGCTATTTTTATTTTGACCCATGAATGTTCTTTGCGTTCCCAGTTAACTCGGGAATACACTTGGGAGCAAGATCTTTGTTACAGATCACCTATTCAGGCGCACCCCGCCCTGTCTCTCCTCTTGCCAGACTGCCCGCGAACCTCACTTGTGTGGCCTCCACTTACACGTGTGCTGGAGTCTGATGGCCACAAGCCCCCTGCTAATGAACCCCCCCCTTTCCTCACCCGCACAATGACCCAGCCCTGCCCCCTGCTCTGCTGTTTGATTATCGGACAGAGCCCAGGCTCCAACACACCCCGCCAGCCTAGTGGGCACTGCATACTGGGGCATGGCCTAATGATTCAAGGCCCAGACCCAGCTCTATGCCATTTACTGTGTGAAGCCCTGATCTTGCAGTGAGGTCTCTGTGGGTTGGACCCTTGCATCCATGTAGAGCGTGTAGCTGGAGCGGGGCCCATGCGTCCTTCCTTCCAGGTAGGTACTTGCAGACCGTGTTCAGGTCACTGGTTGATAAGCCCTATTCATAGCATTAAAGGCCAGTCTATTCCAGACCAGAGAACTCCACGTCTTTCTCCTGCCCCATACTGAGGCTAGGTCTACACTACGGGGTGGTTGGGGGGGGGGGGGGTTGACCTAAGATACGCAACTTCAGCTACGTGAATAGCATAGCTGAAGTTGTGTGAGGACAGTGGCGAGTCGACCGCTGCCGCACCACCGTCGACTCCGCTTCCACCTCTTGCCGTGGTGGATTTCCGGAGTCGACGTCAGAGTCATCGGGGATCGATTTTATCGCATCTAGTGAAGACGCGATAAGTCGATCCCCAATAGATCGATTGCTACCCACCGATCCGGTGGGTAGTGAAGACGTGCCCTGAGCCCCACAATTTGGGGTTGGCACAGCTTCCAGACAGGCAGCCTGGGCTTGACAATGGCAAGAAATGAAGAATCCAACACTTCCAGTGGGAATCGGTTCCGATGATTAATCACCCTCCCTCACTGTTAACCGTTGGTGTCTCCTTCTCATTGGAATTTGTCTGGCTTCAGCTCCCGGCCATTGGTTCTTCGCTAGATTAACGAGCCAAAGCGAGAGAGGGCCTTAAACCAGTGGTTCTCAACCAGGGGCCTGGGGCAGGTTTCAGGGGGTTTGCCAAGCAAGGCTGGCATTAGACTCGCTGGGGCCCAGGGCAGAAAGCCGAAGCCCCACTGCACGGGATTAAGCCCAGGGTCCTGAGCCCTGCCACCCGGGCCTGAAGCAGAAGCCTGAGCAACTTAGCTTCACGGTGCCCCCTGTGGTGTGAGACCCGGGCCGGGCAATTGCCCTGTTTGCTACCCCCTAACGCCAGCCCCGGCTTCTATATGCAGGAAACCAGTTGTTGTGGCACAGGTGGGCAGTGGAGTTTTTATAGCATGTATGTGTGTGTGTGGTGGTGGTGGGGGGATGACTCAGCAAGAAGAAGGTTGAGAACCCCCTGCCCTTAAACCTCAGGTTTCCAGACCTCAAATCATTCTTGTAGGTCCTCTCCGAACCCTCTCTAGCTGTCCGCACCCACCGTAAGCCCAGCCGGCCTCCGCAGCAGCTCTGAGTGCAGGACCGTGGCCCGCGTGGCCAATGTGCTGAAGGCTGGGGGAAGAGGTGGGATCATAAACAGCGCCAGTCCAGGGCGGTGCCGCGTATGGGGCTTGAGCCTGCTCTGCTGCCATGGGTCTATTTTTCACACAGTCTGGGGGCGGGGGGGAGGAGATTAGGGCCCCTCCTTAGGACTTTGGCGGTAGCCCAAACCTAACAGGGGCTGATGGGAACCTGTCTCAGTGGGGAAGGGGCGTGTGTGTGTGTGTGTGATGAATTGTGTGTTGCATTCTACACTTTATGCCCATTTTGTTTCCCCAGCCTGGACCCACGAGCTGTTCCCATCCGGCTCCAGGGGACTCAGGTTGCTGCTTCTGCTAACCCCCTAGAAACAACCCGGTGGCGGCGTGTAGACACAACCCCTGCCCCAGCCTGGCCACACGGGGCCTGGCCGGGGAGAAGCCCGGGCCGAGGTGAAGCCTACGGTAGGGGGCATTGCAAGCCCTCCATCCGCCCCGGCTCTCCCCTCCCCTCCTGGCAGGGAGGGATGGAGGCGGATCAGGAGCGCACGCTTCCTGCCAAGGGACGGCTCTGATGCTCGCAGGCAAAGCCGGGGGCCGGCAGGCAGGAAGGAGACGCGCAGCCCGGCTGGACTCGGCGATCGCAGCCCCAGCCCCAGCCCCCGCCGGGAGCCAGTCCGGGCTTCGCCCCGCCGCTGCCGCTGCCGCATCGCTCCCGCCGCCGGCCCGGGCTCGGCAGCTGCCCGCCCCGGGGCTGCCTGGCTGCGTCGGGAACAAAGGGAAGTCGCCCCCCCGCCGCCCCTCCCAGCATGAAGCTGCCTTGGCTGGCGCCGGGGCCCCGGGCGCTCGGGCGGCTCCTGCCGCTGCTGGTGCTGCTGGCCGGCCAGGCTGCGCTGGTGAGTGACACCTGGTCCCGTGGGGGGGGGCTTCCTATCCCCTCCCCTCCCCCCAGCCCCAGTGGGGGATCGACCCCCCCCGCGCGAGAGGGGCCCCACCCACCCCGCCGGCACTGCCCTGCCCCCCCGGCCCCCACCCCGCTAGGGGATCATCACGGCCCCCCCCCCGGTCGCTGCTGCGGTTCCGATTGTTGCATGACAAGAAATGGGTCCTTCCCCCCCCCCCCCCCC
>NC_048317.1:14843172-14859064 GCF_013100865.1 Trachemys scripta elegans | reverse complement strand
GGGGGGGGGGCTGATGTATTCGGGGGCCATTGGAAGGTCACAGGGAAGCAGGGTTTAAAAATAGCCCTGTGGGGGAGGGGGGAGAGCCTGGTACTGCCCCCCCCCGGGGGGGGTGAAGAAAGTTGCTGGTTTTGCCCCACGCACCGGGTGGCTCCTCGCGGAGCTGCTGCGGGGATGAGGCGCCGGGCTCTGCTCTGTCCCGGGCACTGCCCCCGCCGCGCCGCGCCGCGCGGATTTCCATGCGCGGGGAGTGAGACTGGTCCTAGCCGGGAGGAGACGCCGCATGTCACCGCCCCCGCGAGAGCCGGTTCCCGTTCGCACCGCAGCCGGCTCCGGCGGGGATGCGTCCCGGGGCTCTCCCGCCGCCATCCCGCGGGAGGTGCCGGCGCTTGGGGCGGGCTCGGAGCAGCAGGTGGAGTCCGGGGGGAAGGGAGCAGCGGGGTGGGTTTTCCTGGCAGGAGTCGCTGCTTAGTGCCCGCTGTATAGCCCGGCCTCCTGGCTCCCCCTTGGGGGGAAAGTCCAGTCCTCGGCCAGGCCTTGCTTTCCAGCCTGTGCCCAGTACACAGGGAATGGGCCAACTCCCCGAGCGCTAGGGTAGGGCTAGCACTGCCCTGGGATGGTGCTTTATTTGCCCCCAGGACACTCCTGTTGCAGGTTGAATTCTCCTCCCCCCATGGATCAAAGTGTTTATTTCCACACCCTTTGCCTCCCGCTGCCTAAAAGCCACAGGCAAGGGGTGGGTGACAAACGCAACCCAACAGCCTGGCACCCAGCAAGCTCCAGGGAGACACACAGGCTGGCTTTGCCCTCTCCCTTTGGATGGAGACAAGCCACAGGGACTGGCTCCTTGCCAGTAAATGACCCTGTCGGTCAAACAACAGCCACCTTTCACTACTCCACGGAGCGTCTCTTGTGCATGAACAGATTCTTTTCATATGTCTGAGGTTGGCAGGCAAAGATTCGTGCTCATTCGTTCCTCCGATCATTGCAAAGGCTGGCAAATAGGCGTACTTGGGGAGACGTTGGGAGTCACAGAACTAGTGCTACTTTGAATGAATGATCTGGACTAGCAGAGACGGCCACTCCTCATCTCCCCCCCGGCGGTTTTTAAATATGGCCCCTTTGTGTGGTATTTTCCTAGTGCCTGTGTGTATTTCAACAGAGTTTCTAGAAATGATTTTGTATCTCAAAAGAGACGGATGCAAGTTTTCCCCCTAAGGAGGCCAGTGCGCCTGATATTGAATATGCAATAGGGGGCATGATCTATTTGTATGAACCAACCTGGGCTATAAATACCACGCAACACTCCACCCTAAGAGCGGTAAAGATAGGCAGATTCTTATGCTGAGTATCAATAATCTATTAAGTTGACCAGCACATTTTGCTATTGATCTGTGGCAGACTTGGTTAAACGAACGGCTTTATTATTTTACTGTTTACACACTGGCTAAAACGTTAGTTTTGCTCCTGGAGCCCTGACTTCTTCTGGGTGTGGGTGATGGGAAGAGACAGCTCAGATGTGGGCTCAGCTCCCAGCGGAACCACGTTTGGGTGCTTGCATTTGACAGCAGGACCAAGCAGTAGGTTATCCTTGGCCATCTCAGAGTGGATTTAGTCAGCACAATCCGAGCCTGGTTATAAAAGATCTCACAACCTTTCCCCTCATGCCCCCCTCCCTGGCTCAGCTCTGCCCCCCAGGATCGCAGGAGCTCCCCCGCACTCCCTCTCTGACTTTTGATGGTTAGTGATGTTTAGATCCAACTTCTGACATGTTGTTTAATCCACAGAAAGCTCATCACTAGCAGGCGACCGCAGACTCCAGGGGTTGTTTGCTCCATGTTTGATGCTGGTAGCTCTTAAACAAAACCTGTTTCACACCCGTCTGGTTACCCATCTTAAAGCGTGTCAGAATTCTGAACTCTTTGCAAGAGCTTGGAGCGTCTCTTGTGAAGAGACAGGGCTTGGCTGTTATGGGGGATTCTTTCTGGAGGCTGCTGGACACAGACAGACCCTGTGGTCCCCTCTGGCTCTCTAGCTCCCAGGCTGACTAGCACAATCGAGTGGCACCATTCTGTGCTTGTAAGCCTGGCCCAAAGTGCCACTTGAGCACGTGTGCTGCCGCCATGGACCCAAGCACCCAAGTAGTGCGTGCCGTCTCCCTGCTGGATATGCCGACACTCCTCACCAGCTCTCTGCAGCCTCCCATGATACCTCTGCCATTCCTGCTGGGGCAGATCCCTGCTGCAGGGTGGATCCGTGCCAGAGGAGATCAGGAACCAGCCAGTTGCTATGGAAGCAGCTCACCTGAGTGGGCATGCTGGGAAATTGGTAGATTTTTTGGACGGTGAGGGAATTATGGGATAGCTCCCAGGGAATCATGGGACAGTGGGAGTCTGACCTCTCCTCTCATTCCGCCCTGCGGTCCCCCAGAGGGCTGGGTGTAGCTGTCCAGATTGTACCCCTACTTGGAGCAATGCTGGGAGCTGTGGGACATGTGCCCCCCAGGCCTGGCTGTTGACTCACAAGTGCAACCTGGGCACAACCACGTGTATGGGTGCACTGATTCCTGTTAGCTACAGTCTGCACCTTGTTAAGCACAGAAGTGGTCACAGGGGCTCCCTAAGTCCTGGCCTGGATTTCACAGTTATGGAAGAGAGTGCTGACTACACACCGCTCTTCACCTTCCAGTGATATTTCCCTTTCCCTCCTACCTGTACATTTCAGTGCCTGATTTCTCCTGTTTGGGCTTTGAGTGGAAGGACAAAATGGCCATTTCCTGACATCAACCAATTAAAATCGGAATCTTTCCGGCCTAATTACAGAAAATGCAAGAAAGGATGTTAATGCCAGTTAGTAAATGTGTTAATGGGCTATTAATAAACCCTTCAGGTTGATGGTGCTGGCAGGGAAATGGTTAATTGGGGATTGGGGGGAGTTTTTCTTCTTCCTTAAATTCCAGTTTTGTAAGAGACTATTTACTGTCTGCTGCCTGGAGCCAGTCAGTCCTCTTTGTCTGCCAGGAACGGTCTCTGGGCTCCCCCATCTCCGGCTCCCCGAGGGGACTGTCAGGGTTGCCGCTCTGGGCTGTCTGGTGAGCTTCGAAGCTCTCGTGTCACTGAGGAGGTTGAGGTGGGATGTGCTGTCTTGAATCAGCAGCGTTGCATTGAATCCAAATGTTGTCACCCTGTTGTGACACAGTGTTGGGAGGGGCCAGCGTCTCGCTGGCTCTGAGACAGATTTGGGGAGCTGACTGTGGCCCCGGAGCTCCGCTCTACGGGGTAATAGCAGGCCGGGTGCGTCCCCCGTCCCAGCACAGCATGTTCCCGCCGGATCCCCCAGCTAGCATGTGAGTGTCTGTTTGCATCTATTGTTTGCATGCGTTGGGAGCGTGGTAAGGAATGTCTGAGTGCAGCCACTCTGGGTTTGCTCCGTGGGGGGGCCGGTGGCAGTGGGGGGCTGTCCAACAAAGCAGCAGTGTACTGGCTTCCAAACGCCTGCCACTCGCGGCTCCGGACTTTGGAACGACTCGTGTAGGCAGGGAGCAAAGATCGGGCCTGTCCGGGTGTTTGGGTGGGACGTCCCCCTTGGAGCCATCTCTGGGGGTTACAAACAGGTCCCCCTATAGCCCTCCCCAACCCAGCCCCTCCTTGGCACCAGAGCAGGGCTGGCTGGGAGAGGGCTGCTGTGAGTAGTGGCACCACGGGATGGGTTCTGTGTGGCACCAGGGTGGGGCACAGCAAAGGGGTCACTAATGCAAAGCTCCAGGCGAGGGAGCTCCCTCTCCAAATGGGAGGGGACCCGCAGCGCATGTGTCTATCATCAGGCTTAGCCTGCCAGAGCCTGGCACGCCCACCCCATAGGATCATAGAATCTCAGGGGTGGAAGGGACCTCAGGAGGTATCTAGTCCAACCCCCTGCTCAATGCAGGACCAATGCCCAGGTCCCCTCCCCGGCCTAAACACTGACCCCTGAACTCCTGTGATCTCACCACGCTAGCCCGCAGGGGCTGGGGGCTGCAGCAAGAGGGCTGAGGCGAAACCCTGGCAGGGGTGGGAATGGGACCCAGAAGGGACAGGGTGTGAGGTGTCCGTTAATCCGTGTGTGAGGCGGGGCAAAGGAGTGGGCAGGAGCTGGGGGATCATGGACACCTGTGACAGATAGGAGGGTTTATGATGCGTCCCTGGCTTTTTTTAGCCAATCCGGAGCTCTCTTACTTGTGCTGTGGCAGATGCCGATGGGAATGACCGACCCTCCCTCCCCCGGGGACTGTGTAGTAAGGAGGGATGGTTCTCCCCTTCCCCCGCCGCCTGGCTGTGACTTGAACGCTCACGTTGGGCTTATCAGCATTTACTCCCCGTGTGAAAATATCTGCTGGCGGCTAATCCATCCCTGGCCGTGCTCGCTCTCCCCAGGCGTCCGGCTGGTGCCAAGCGGCACTGGGAGCAGAGGGGGGCATGTCGGGTGAGATGCTCCTGTTCCCAGGCAGTTCGCCAGGCTCCCGTGGGCTGGGAATGTGGACATTTCTGGGGAGTCAGATTTCTTGCACCACTGCATTGGGGTGATGAGAGGAGCCCCGGGATGTACCCACAGGCATCCAAACGCCTCTCCCATGCCATCCAGGGCAGTGTGACGTTCCATAGGACGACCAGCTGCACCCCTTGGGGGCTCTGATTTACCATCATTGCCTGTGCCTCAGTTTCCCCCTTCTGTCCCTCAGGGCTGTGGCCTATTGCTGGATCTTGGTAGAGGGTTGCTGCTGCCCTGCTAGGGAGCTAAAGGCGAATGGGCACCGCATTCTTGCCCAGGTGAGAAGATGCCAAATGCAGCATCTGGGCCGACAAGCCAAGACCTGGGCGGCGTGTGTGTCTGTCCATTTGTCTAGAGGGGACAAGGCTAGTGGCAACTGTGCTGGGGGGAGGCACGGGGTAGGGAGAAGACAGCGGACGAGATGAGGGCTGGGTGGTACTGGGGCAGCTGTGACTGTGAGGAATGGGGGGACGGGGATGCTCCCAGTACGTGGGTAGGGGAGTGTGCTGTAAGAAACTCTCCACTTTTCCTGCTGTGCTTTTAAATGACCTAGACTGAATCAATGTGGCTGGGAAGCCCTTTGCTGCTAGAGGGCTGTGCCGGGAGGGGAGTCCCTTGGCAGACTCAGACTCATGCCGAAATGGGGGAGAGCCTCTGCCAGGATTCTGTTAGCAGAGGCGTAATGTGTGCACAGCGCCTGGCAGCCCTGGGTGTAGTCCCCCAAAGGAATATGTTTAGGGGTCCAACTCCTTCCCACTGGGTGCTGCTTCCCCGGGATGCCCAGCTCTCTGTCCTGCCGAACCCCAGAAGTCAGTCTGGGTCAGATGGGGCCATCTCCCTCCCTGGGGCAGGAGGTGTAAGCGCCACTTACTGGTCCCTTGGAAATACTTTGTTGTTTTAAGCAGGCTCCCAAATTCTCACTTATCCCAAACTAGGAACGCTGTCACAGGAATTGCGATTCTCAGTCAAAGCCAGGCTCTTTCCAGCCCAGGGTCTTTCTCCAGCATACTCCAGCCCAGGGTCTTTCTCCAGCATACTCCAGATACTGGGGGGGAAGGTGCAAGAACCCCACAGGAAGCAGATGTTCCTGTAGCGGGCACCTCCCGTATCAAATTAGTGGCCGCTTAGGTCTGAATTGTTGCTACGTTGCAGGCCATGGGTACTTGGAACTTGAAGGCATTAGCTGGGGTGGAACTTGGATCCACCTCAAAAGCAGGTAAGGGCTCTGCTCTTGAGTTATAGGAGAATCACCACTAGCTGTTAGCAGTATGGGGCCTATGGTGCACAGTTGAGCAGTTCTGGTTTCAGCCAGTAGAGGGCAGTGGTACATGAACACACACATACAGAGTTTATTATATATGCACAGGAGGGTCTTGAATCTTGGAATACCCCGCTTGGCACTGATGCCCACCCTGCACTTGCGCTTTGAATAGCAAAAGGGAAGCTGATTTGTGTCCTATTCTTGGCTACCTCTCAGGAGGCGGCAGCAGCCATCCTGACAGAGGGGCACCTGCAGGGCTGTGTGGCTCCAGGGGCTGTGTCTGCTACCTGCATTATATACACAGATGTGGCCAAGAGCATACAGAGTGATTGTTTCTGGGTGCCCAGCTTGAGACAGCTAAAAGGGGCTGGATAGTCAGAGAGACTGAGCACTTGTCCTCGGAAAACAGGCTCATTTCAGAGGCTTCTGGTTGAACACCCAGAATCAGTCACTTATGAAAATCTTAGCGTCTAGGCCGGGCAACAATACAAACGGGTATTGAATCCGAGGGACGTATATTAGATCGAGTGATGAGCACTGCAGCAAGTGGTGTCTGGCTCACCCCAATGGCCGGTGCGACCCAAGGAGAGAGACGCGAGTCTGGTCCTGTGTTTGCTGCCGACCTGGCTCAGTTTCCCTGTCTGTGAAATGGGGCTGATAACGCGGGTTGAGGTTGCCGAGCGCGTTACTGCAGGGCGTGAGCGTTTCTCACCGCTGGGTGCTGCGGGCTGGGCCCTGATGTGGTGCTTTGTTTCCATTAACGGCACTGAACTCTGCAGTGAAAGCCCAGCCCGTAGCACTAATGCCAAAATAATCATACCTGGCTCTTCTGTCGTGCTTTTCGCCAGCATTTATCCTCACGGCACCCTGTGGGGGATGAAAACAGTCATCCTCATTGCACAGATGGGAGCTAAGGCTTTTCAGTGGGAGTTAGGCGCCTAAATACCTTTGCGGTTCTGAGAGGCTAAGTGACTTGCCCAAGGTTACAGAGGAAGTTTGTGGCACTGCAGGAAATTGAGCCCAGGTCCTTGGCTAGTGCCCTACCCACCAAGAGCCTGGGTGGCTTGTCTGGGGGAGGGGACTGCGGCTGAGATACAGGTCTACAGTCCCCTCTAGGGCACCAGCTCAAACCCACCCGCCCAATGTCATGTTCTGTTGCCCCGGCAAATTGTATCTCCAGCCTGCGGCTGGGAATGCGGCCCCCTGCCCTGAGGGCTGTTGTTGCTTGTGGACAGGACACGTGCCGGATGGGTTGTGGCGCCCGAGCCTTGTCCTGGCACAGAGGGGTGGGCAGGGACGGGCCCGGTTGCTGGGAAGGATGAAACTTACTGTGGTGCTGTCCGGGAACCGTGGCTGACCTGGCCCCTCTCCCCACAGCTCCCAGGGTGCAAGGGCAGTCCTGGGCCAGGGTGTGGCTAATCCGTGCGGAGAAGAGCTGGTCGCTGGGGTTTAGAGGTGTGCCAACGACAGGGTTTAACAGGCGAGGAGGTTAGAATGGCTACGCCTGGTTGGGAGAGCTCGGGTGTCCTTAGCCAGGCGGGACTATCGCCCGGTCAGCGGCCACCGCGTGACTTGGGGCAGTGTGCGCAGCCTGGATCTGGCTATGACAAATCAGGCAGGACATGGGCCGGCTCCTCCTGAGAGGCTGCGCTCACCGCGGGGGCTGGGAGACAGGTTGCCTCCTGGTCAGCGCTGCCGTCCGGCTCCGGTAGGGGTTGTTGCTGTCCAGCTGAGTGTCTGTTGGCATTTACTCTCGTCGCCCAGCCAGGGATCTCCACGCTCGCCTTGCTGCAGAGATGCTGGCATCTTCTCTAAGTGGCTTTCCCGGTGTTTCCGCCCCAAAATGGTCATTAAAGATCAAATGAAATAATAGCCGGGCTGCAGAGAACCGGACCCCCCCAGCAGATCCTTGTACGGCGCTCGGCCACTGGCTGGCAGGGTTATCGGGCCCTGTGGTCTGGCAGTGATAGAGAATGAATGCAGTAAGATTTTCCCAGCCCTGCCCCTCTTTAGCTTTTAAAAACCATTGATTTGTGTTTCATAGAGAGGTTTGCGGGTTAGCAGATGGGTAGAGGGAGGCATGCAGTGCCGAGGTGCGCTCTGCACGAGTCAGGATGTGGGCGCGCCGGGCAGCACCGAGGTGCACTCTGCGCGGGTTGGGATGCGGGCGTACCGGGCAGCGCCAAGGTGCACTCTGCGCGGGTCGGATGTGGGCGCGCCGGGCAGTGCCGAGGTGCGCTCTGCGCAGGTTGGGATGCGGGCGCACCGGGCAGCGCCGAGGTGTGCTCTGCGCGGGTTGGGATGCGGGCGCACCGGGCAGCGCCGAGGTGCGCTCTGCGCGGGTCGGATGCGGGCGCGGCGGGCAGCGCCGAGGTGCGCTCTGCGCGGGTCGGATGCGGGTGCGCCGGGCAGCGCCGAGGTGCGCTCTGCGCGGGTCATGATGTGGGCATGCAGGGCAGTGCTTGCTCTGGGTGGGGAGCCCTTGCCTGGATTGTTCCTTTCTCTCTAGTCTGTGACTCTTCATTCTCGTAAGCACTAAACTCATCCAGCTTAAACAGAGAATTTCGGAAGCTCGATATATGGAGGGGAATGGCTGGGTTACAAAGTGCTTATTTATGTATTTTTAATGCCCTATGAACCATGGTAGCTAGACACCAGTGTCCCTGCCCCCACTTAGCCGAGGCAGCATGGGAGAAGCAGGGGAAATGTCCTTGCAATAAGAATGTTTGCAGCGGGGTTGGATTCCTGTAGCATTTATAAAGATTCAGGAATCTCCTAGGGGCTGGGTTGTTTTTTCTGATCTCTGTGGCACGATGGCCAAGTTCTCTCTCTGGCCCCAATTCAGGGAAGGTGCTTAAATCTCATTGACTTTGTGCCATGGGCAAATGACTTCCCTTCTCGGTTTTCCCTCCCCCGCTTTGTGTGCTGTATCTGTTGGGATTGTAAGCTCTTTGGGGGCAGGGACTCTTTCTCTCTATGGGTCTGTACAGCGCCTGGCACAACGGGGCCCTGATCCCACTTGGGGCCTCTGTGTGCTCCTGTGATGCAAATAATAATAAAGAAGACATTAGACAGCCCTTATGAAATGAAAATCAGAATCTCTCTCCCCCTCCTGGGTGGGTTCAGTTGCCACCCTGAGTGCACTGGCCATTCCGGTAGAACAATGCCGTTCTCTCGAAATCATCCCCAGTGCTAAATCAATCATCCCAAGAAATGGATGTTCAGCAAAGGGCTGGATTGAGTTATTGGACTGCAGCCAGCTCCGTTCCCCCTAGACAGGGCTCTTCCTTTAGGGGCGGGGAGGGGAAGTGAATGCTCCCGAATCCACACGGGAGGTCTGTCCGCCTCTTCCCAGCCTTTGCCCCTAGCTCCGGAGTCCCAGTCTGCTGTAGCCTCCTTACTTCCGAGACTGGCTGTAACGATTACGTTCGTTGTCAGATGGGCCTTCGGTAAATTGAACGGGAAAGGTCACTGCTTGGCAGCGCGGCTCCCCCGGCTGGTGCTGCCACCCGTTTGCTCCCTCGGGCCATATCCAGTGAAAATGGTTATCTCCTTAATAGGTTTCAACTCCAGCATGTTGACTGTGCAGAAGCGAGTTTAATTAAGCCCTGCTCTGGGGCCATTACTGGTGGCCGCGAGGGCTGGTGGGGGGAGTGTGTGGAACCAGTAGCCTCTTGTTTGAAAGGAGAGTCGGCTAGGATGCGTCGCCCAGCGGCTCAGCATCCCTGCCTCCATGGCTCCCTTCTCGCCGCACCCTCTGTCTTGTGCACGTTTCCAGGGAGAAGCCTCCGTCTAACACAAAGCAAATTCCTCCTCGCTGGGCTCCCCGCCTTCAACAGAGCTGAATGTGTTTCCCGGCTGTTTCCCATTCCGGCTAAGGGAGCTGTTGGTTTATTTCCGTTTGGTTCTCCCAGCGGATTCGTTGTCCCTCCATGGTCCCTCGCGCTCCTTCGGAGAGGATGGTTTAATGTTGCCTGCTGGGTGTGTGTCTGTAGATGGAATCTGGTGTCCTTTCAAGCCTTCCTGGAGGATGCCCCGGTGAATAATCAAAAGTTTTGGCCCCTTGGCGAGGAACCGTATAGAATATCTTAACTGGCAGCATTTTCCCTTTAAACATGCAAAGCCAGGCTTTGACTCCAGGGACTCGAGAAGGTGTCTTGTCACAGAGGGTGTGAATTTGTGGGGGTTGCTGAGTGGATGGGTGAGCAGCATTTGGGGGTGACTCTGGAGAAGGACAAGAAAGGCTCAGCCTTAAACCTGGAGATGTCTCTGCCCATGTCTGGGTTTTAGTGCTGGGGAAAGGTGGAGACCGAAGTC
Source organism: Trachemys scripta elegans (assembly GCF_013100865.1). NCBI lineage: Eukaryota > Metazoa > Chordata > Testudines > Emydidae > Trachemys > Trachemys scripta. The sequence continues at coordinate 14,848,959 of NC_048317.1, read as the reverse complement.
CCTTCTTTATCCAGCAACCACCGTCAGGCTGGCTTCTCTTCCGGTGCGTGGGGGGGTCAGCTGTGGAAGGATGGGGGATGTTCAGCCGCTGTGGCTTGTTCGCTACGCGGCCTCTCAGAGTGTCAATAAGGGGGCCAATTAATGCCGACTGTGACGATGGGTCTTGTGATGGAGGAGACCCCTGCATTAGGCATGAGGCTGAGAACAACCTGCCTCCTTTCATGTAGGCGATGATTTGAACTAGTGTCCTAGAGGCGAAAGTCTCCGCACCCCTCCCATCCCCCCATCCCCATAGCCATCCAGGGGCTGGTCTACGCCAGGTAAAAAACGGAGCTGCATCAAAGTGGGACATTTCTGTACTGACATAAGTACAGCGGGTCTACACCAGCACTTTTCACCAGGATGGACGGGAAAGTATCTCTGCTCCGGGTTGGAATTTAGGAAGACGGAGAGACCCCAGAATAGCCAAGAGCCCAGTGGTTAAGGTACTTGCTTGGTGTGGGAGACCCAAGTTTAAGTTCCTTTTTTCCGAATCAGGTAGAGCAGGAACTAGAAGTTGGATCTCCCACATCCTAGGCAAGTGCCCAAATCGGTGTGCTATTTGGGGTGGGGAATTGTGTGTGTGTGTGTGTATGTCTCTCTCTGCTTTATTTGTCACAAAAAATGTAGACAGTTCTCTGGTTTGTCCCCAGATGGACTGGGAAAAATGATTGAAATCACACAAATGTTCACAGGTCAGGAAAAGTGTTTCCCCCCCAGCTCTAGAAATGTGTCTGTCCATACAGTGTGAATTACACCCCCCGCAGTTATTTCAGTGGAAGTTTGCCTGTAGACCCGTCTGAAGCCCCCTGCTTCCAGCTGTAGACCTGCAGCATCGTCACCCCCTGTCGGATGCCGGGAGACAAAATGGGGTGTAACAAGCCCCCTGTTGCTCCTGCATTGAAAGCTATGATGAGTAATGCAGCATGAGACCCTTTGTAGGGATAGCACCAACACTGCAGTCCTTCCTGAAAAATGATGCTTTGGAGTTCGTTAATTTCCCTCCTCCACCACCTCTTTGCCTGGGTCCTGCATGGTGGGTAGATGAGATATCCTTTAACTACCTGAGTCCCTGCTCTGGCTCCGCTGATGATAAACCTCCGAGGGAATTTTAAATGATTATGTGAGATCTCAAACCAAGGTCCTGACCACTTTCAGGCATTAAATCTTCCCTGGCAGTCTTCCCAGCCGTGGGCCACATTCCAATATGAGTAATTACATTCTCTTTGCTGAAATTTCCCCTGCACTTTAAAATGGAAACATTTTATTCTTCACTTCCCTCTCCTGAAAATACCCATTACGTAATGTTGCTGTGTGCTGGTAAACAGCCGCCGTGTTCCATCCCAGAGAGGGCTGCATTTTTGTGATGTGCGAAGGGATTTATACACTTACAGCGGTGGTCTACAACCTTTTTACGCACAAGATCGCTTTTTGAATTTAAGTGCAACCCAGCATCTACCTCGTCCCATCCCCGAGGCCCCACCCCTCCTCTCTCTCTGTCGCTTGCTTTCCCCCACCCTCACTCACTTTCACTTGCCTGGGGCAGGGGGTTAGGGTGCAGGAGGGAGTGCGGGGTGCAAGCTCTGGGAGGGAGTTTGGGTGCAGTAGGGGGCTCTGGGCTGGGGCAGAGTATTGGGATGCAGGAGGGGGTATGGGGTGCTGGCTCTGGGAGGGGGGTCAGGGCTGGGGCAGGGAGTTTGGGGNNNGTATGGGGTGCTGGCTCTGGGAGGGGGGTCAGGGCTGGGGCAGGGAGTTCGGGGTGCAGGAGGGAGTATGGGGTGCTGGCTCTGGGAGGGGGGTCAGGGCTGGGGCAGGGGGTTCAGGGTGCAGGAGGGGGTATGGAGTGCTGGCTCTGGGAGGGGCAGGGTTTGGGGTGCAGACTCCTAGTCAGCGGTGCAGCGGGGCTCCACATGCTGCCCCTCTCTGTAGGTTATTAAGGATCGCAAGGCACTTTCCTCAAGAACTGGGGACAGTGGGGGGAGGAGGAAGAAGGTGTGTGAACCTCAGGGTCCAATTTCCAATCTTGGATAATTATGTTCCACTTCCTTAAATTACTGATTGATTGATGATTGATTTGATCCTGCAGCTCCCATTGGCCACAGTTCCCATTCCCGGCCAATGGGACTGCGGGGGCGGTGCTTGCAGGCAGGAGCAGCGCACGGAGACCCGTCCCCTGACCTCCTCCGGGGCCGCAGGGGTGTGTGTGTGTGTGTGTTGGCCGCTTCCGGGAGCGGCGTGGGGCCGGGGCAGGCAGGGAGCCTGCCTTAGCCCCGCTGCGCCGCCGGACTTTTAGCGGCCAGAGATCGCGATCGACTGGGAGAGTCTCCAGGATCGACCAGTCGATCGCGATCGACCAATTGGTGACCAGGGACCTACAGGATAAATTTCTGCTCTCACAAAGACCCGTGCCGTCTCCCTGACCGCAGAGGAGTTGCACTGGCATATTGGGGAACAGAAGTTTGGCCCCGGCCAAAGGCACTGCAGTATGTCAAGTGCCATCGCTATTCTTTATGACGTCTGTAAACGCCGCTAGTAATGAATAGTGGGAGACCCCGTTCGTGCCCTGGGCTTGGGAAGGAGCATTGCACAGGGCTGGGAGTCGGTAGTTCTGTGCGCCATGTGGTGCTCTGGCAGAGAGTGGAGTCTAATGGGTTGAGCGGGGGGGAATTAGGAATCGGGTTCCTGGGTTCTGTTCCTTACTCCCCCACTCACTTGCCATGTGGCCTTGTGTCCTCAGTTTCCCCATGTGTAACACGGGGATAACTCTTCCCTTGTAAAGGGCTGTGAGCTCCTGTGGTGGAAGGGGCTGTGTGAGGGACTGAGTGTCTGTCTAGTGATGACATTTCGTCTGGGGTACAATGAACGGCGCTTCTAGTCTTTCCTCTTTGTTTTCCCTGCCCAGAGCAGGGCTCAGAGTCGACACGATTCCCCTTCCAGATGCAGCCTCGGAGAGTCCCTTTGCCTTCCCCGAGTTCTCTCAGGACCGTACGCTCCGACTCTCCCTCCGGTGCAAATATCTACAGCCAAAACCAAATCAGCTGTGAATCTGGAAACTCGTCTGAGAAATCTGCCCCGAGGTTGTCTGCTGCTTCTAGCCAGTGGCCAGACACAGGCTGTCCCGGCTGTTCCTGAGGGAGCTGCAGTGAAATGGGGAGTTTTGCATTTTTGTCTTGGCCGGGGAGGTATTTGTCTAATGTTTCATGCCTTCCCGTTCTCGCCAAGCCCCGTCGGCGTCACGTTGGACAGAGCTTGTTGATGGTGGGAACCCCCTCGTCTCGGAGCCCGTGCAAAGGACTCGGCCCTTGGGTTGGGAGCAGGGGGCTGATTTCTGGTCTTGCAGCAGGTCAGTGCTGGAATGGAGCCCAGGAGTCCTCCCTCCCTGCTCTAACCTCTAGACCGGGGGGGGGGGGGGCAAACGTTTTGGCCCGAGGGCCACACCGCGGTTGCAAAACTCTATGGAGGGCTGGGTAGGGAAGGTTGTGCTCCCCCAAAAAGCCTGGCCCCCTCCCCCATCTGCCCCTCCCACTTCCCGCCCCCTGACTGCCCCCCTCAGAACCCCGACCCATCCAACCCCCCTGCTCCCAGTCTCCTGACTGCTCTGACCCCTATCCACACCCCTGCCCCTTGACAGCCCCCCCAGGACTCCCACACTTATCCAACCCTCCCGTTCCCTGACCCCTGACTGCTCCTACCCCTATCCAATCCCTCCCCTTGACAGGTCCCCTGGGACCCCATGCCTATCCAAACCCCCCGTTCCCCGTCCCCTGACCCCTATCCACACCCCTGCCCCGTGACAGGCCCTCCTGGGGACTCCCACACTTATCCAACCCCCCCCATCCTCCATCCCCTGACTGCCCCCCAGAACCTCCACCCCATCCAACTGCCTCCTGTCCCCTGATTGCCCGCCGGGACCCCCTGCCCCTTATCCAACCCCCCCGGCCCCCTTACCAGGCTGCTCAGAGCAGCATGTCTGGCAGCCGCGCCGCCCGGCCAGAGCCAGACACGCTGCCATGCTGCTCCGCAGGAGCTCGCAGCCCCAATGCCCAGAGCGCAGCCCACGCGGCTGCGGGAGAAGGGGGGACAGCGGGGGAGGGGCCGGGGGCTAGGCTCCCCGGCCGGGAGCTCAAGGGCTGGGCAGGACGGTCCCGCGGGCCGGATGTGGCTCACGGGCCGTAGTTTGCCCACCTCTGCTCTAAACCCCGCTCCCAGAGCCAGGAACAGAACCTAGGAGGCCCGCTTCCCAGGCCGCCTCCTTTGTTCTTCGGGGCTTCCAAAACTGGAACCAGAAGCGGTGATTTGCCGACTCCAGTACAGAGCCGGAGGGGGCTGGGGATTCTGAGCCTTTCCTCCCCTCCCTGCCCACTCCTGACGTCCGACTTGTGCGGTGAGCGGGGACGGCGGTAAGGAGCAGCGTACCGGCCTAGAGCTTGCCGGGCCTTGCAAGAGACGGCAGTGCCGGGTGAGCCGTTCAGCATCACTGGGGAAACACTCTGGCTTCCATGAGCAGGGAGGTGATTTTGTGTGTGTGCGTGGGCTCGTCTGTGCCTCGGGTGCGTTGCATGGTGCTGGGTTTCTGCAAGGGAAATACAGCCCGTATTAAAGCCGACCTAGCGCTGCTGAGAGTTGCCATTCCAAGAACCGAAGCTCGCTGGTTAGCCGCAAAGCAGGTGCGGTAGGGGCAGCCTCAGGGCACGGTTCTGTCACCCCACCATGGTGTCCTGACTCGGTCCCAGGATGGGACTTTTCCCGTGAAAAGTTGGGAAACATCAAAAAAGTTTCCTGTGGGGACAAAAAGTCGAAAATCTGAAAAATGTTCACACATTGCGAATCTGGGAAAAAAATCATTTTTGGGGCAGGTCATCTGAAATCTTTGGTTTTGGTTTTGACCATTCTCCCTCCCCCTCCCTCCCAATTAGCTTCTATTTTGAAATGAAAAGTCATTTTGACCCAGAAAACTGGGATTTCTTCATTTCAACAATTTAAAAGCTTTTCCCCCCAAATCCAAAGCCTCTCTGAAAGCCCCCCCCCCTTTGCCGGCCTTCCCCGTCCCCGTTCCAGTCTCAACAAATCGCCAGTTTCTGACTAAAACATTTCATCAGAAAATTCCCGACCAGCGCTGACCAGTCTCTGTGGGCTGGACTGTCCCTCTGGGAAATGATGCCCCCACTTCCAGTGCTGCGAATGCCCTGAGCTCCTCGCCCCTGGGCTGGCGGAAGATGCGGCTGCACTTGCCTCTGGCTCTTGGGGTGGGAGATCCCGTCCCATGAGCAGGGGCTGACCCGCATTGTGCATCTCCAGCTCCCTGCTGCGGTAACTGGAACACCCGCTTGGCTGAGTGCTGGGCCCGCGGGAAAGGGGTGAGGTTTACCTTTCCAGCCGAGCCGGCTTCCATCTCCCCTTGTGCAGCCGCGCAGAGGGCCCCATTCCTGCCTGCGTGGGAAAGGGGGTGCCAGGCCAAGGAAGGGGTGCGGAGCCCAGCTCACCCAGGGGATGGATCCTGCCATCCGAGTCTCTCGAGCCCTTTACAAACCCTAACAAAGCCTTGCAGGGTGCGTCAGTGAGGCAGTCAGCCAGTCCTGGGCCCCGCTGTGCGCTGTCCCCAAGGGCCTTGCGCCTCCCCATCTGCCCTCTGCACAGAACCCCCAGAGCAGGGGGAGTGCTAGGGGGATGGGGAGAGGCTCTGGTGCTGGGTCAGGGGCTGGGAAGGTGTGGGGCTGGGACAGTGCTGGGGGAGGGGCTGGGAAGGGG
>NC_048317.1:14724351-14838179 GCF_013100865.1 Trachemys scripta elegans | reverse complement strand
TGGATGGGAAGGTGTGGGGCTGGGACAGTGCTGGGGGAGGGGCTGGGAAGCTGTGGGGCTAGGACAGTCCTGGGGGTGGGGATAGGAAAGTGTGGGGCTGGGAGAGTCCTGCTCCTGAGTTATTTCCCAGCTGCCACAGGACTTCAGGGGCAAACCACCCCCTACAGCATCTGCTGCGGTGGCCCAGCTCAGGCCTGGTCTACACTAGGCGTTTATGTCGAAGTTAGCGCCGTTACATCGAATTAACCCTGCACCCGTCCACACCGCGAAGGTATTTAGTTCGACATAGAGGTCTCTTTAATTCGACTTCTGTACTCCTCCCCGACGAGGGGAGTAGCGCTAAATTCGACATGGCCATGTCGAATTAGGCTAGGTGTGGATGGAAATCGACGTTAATAGCTCCGGGAGCTATCCCACAGTGCACCACTCTGTTGACGCTCTGGACAGCAGTACGAGCTCGGATGCTCTGACCAGCCACACAGGAAAAGCCCCGGGAAAATTTGAATTTGAATTCCTTTTCCTGTCTGGCCAGTTTGAATCTCATTTCCTGTCTGGACATCGTGGCGAGCTCAGCAGCACTGGCAACGATGCAGAGCTCTCCAGCACTGATGGCAGTGCAAGCTCAGAATAGAAAGAGGGCCCCAGCATGGACTGATCGGGAAGTCTTGGATCTCATCGCTGTGTGGGGCGATGAGTCCGTGCTTTCCGAGCTGCGATCCAAAAGACGGAATGCAAAGATCTATGAGAAGATCTCTAAAGACATGGCAGAGAGAGGATACAGCCGGGATGTAACGCAGTGCCGCGTGAAAATCAAGGAGCTGAGGCAAGGCTACCAGAAGACCAAAGAGGCAAACGGACGCTCCGGATCCCATCCCCAGACATCCCGTTTCTACGAGGCACTGCATTCCATCCTCGGTGCGGCCGCCACCACTACCCCACCACTGACTGTGGACTCTGAGGATGGGATAGTGTCCACGGCCGGATCCTCGGACATGTTAGCGGACGGGGAAGATGAGGAAGGAGATGAGGAGGACGAGGCAGTCGACAGCGCTCACAACGCTGATTTCCCCGACAGCCAGGATCTCTTCATCACCCTTACAGAGATCCCCTACCAACCCTCCCCAGCCGTTACCCCGGACACAGAATCTGGTGAAGGATCATCCAGTAAGTGTTGTAAACATCTAAACATTTATTTGTAACAGAACATGATTATTAACAATGTAAAAAATGGGTTTCTCATGATTACTTTGAATAACTTAACGGTTCAGTCATGGGCAGTGCAAGTATTTCAAAAAAATCTAGCAATGTCCGGTTTTGCATGATTGTCCTGCCCAAGCCGCTCTACTGTGTAGTCCCTGCTACTGCAGCTACAGTAAGATGCGGTCTATATGTCCGGGGATGGAGCAGAAATCCTCCTGGGACATCTCAAGGAAGCTCTCCTGCAGGTAATTTGAAATCCGCTGCATTAGGTTCTTGGGGAGAGCGGCCTTATTGGGTCCTCCGTAGTAGGACACGTTGCCGCGCCACGAGACTAGCAAGTACTCCGGAATCATTGCTTGGCACAGCATGGCGGCATACGGCCCTGGTCTTTGGAGGCTTTCCCGGAGCATTCTCTGTCTGTCGCTCTCAGAGATCCTCATGAGGGTGATGTCGCTCATGAAGACCTGCTTTGAATGAGGTAGGGGAATGTTATTAGTGTTGGCTGGTTTGCAGCCACGCGGTGGAGGCGGGAAAGGGTCAGCCGAAAGGGATCGTTCCCGGGGACAGCCGCGAGGGTGTGGGACAGGAGCAAACTTCCTGCTTGCCGGATTGCTGGCAGCAGGGACCGACATTGATTTCAATGTGAAATGAGGCCATTGCTAATATTAAAGTTTTAAGCTGCCACGAATCTACGGCTTACCATGTCTGCCTGCAACAGAAATTCCGTTGTCCTGACAGGGTTCTCAAAAGTGCTCTGCAAAACCACAGACAGTGAATGCGAAGGCCGAGAATTCGACCTTGTGCTGAGTGCGCATGTGATAGGTGCTGTGCATGGTCCTGTTCACAGAGAAAGACTATGTTCTTTGTTCACAACTACATTTATCTTTCTGAGGAATTCACTCCCTTTTTCCCATTCCCACAGCCCCATCTGCGACTGTCTCACAACCTAGCCTGTCATCACACTCCCAGAGGCTAGGGAGGATTAGGCATAAGAAGAAGAGGACACGGGAGGACATGTTCTCCGAGCTTATAGCCTGCTCCAGAGCACAGGCAGCACAGCAGACCCAGTGGCGGGAGAACTTGTCCCAAATGCACCAAGCCAACATGGATCGGGAGGAGAGGTGGCGTCAGGAAGACCAGCAGGCGACTCAAACCCTGCTTGGACTACTGAGGGAGCAAACGGACACGCTCCGGCGCCTTGTGGATGTTCTGCAGGAACGGAGGCAGGAGGACAGAGCCCCGCTGCAGTCCATCTCTAACCGCCCTCCCCCGCCACCAAGTCCCATACTCCCTTCACCCAAAGTGCACAGAAGGAGAGGCGGCAGAGTCCCTGCTAACTCTCACTGCACCCCTGCAGAGAGCTCGAGCAGCAGAAGGCTCTCAGTCCCCAAAGTTTGACAAGTTCTTTCCTTCCCGCCTGACACAAGCCCCCGTCCAAGTTTCACTTCCCAGTCCCCTGTGTAGTTGTTAATAAAAAATATGTTTCTGTTAACTACTGTTTCCATCATGTTCTTTTGGAGGAGGGGGGGAAAGGGGGTTGGTAATTGGACAGGACAGTCACCTTTGGCAGGGTACATAGTCGGGGGCAGGCACAGCAGCAGGGCACATACATAGTGCAGTGATGCAGTGACTACTTACCCTGGTTAGTCTGGGAGGTTCTTTTCATGTTATGTGGTGGGAGGTGGGTTGCTCTGTGACTTTGTGGCACGGGAGGGCAGTTAGAGATCTGAAGCGGCGGTCCTTAGGCAGGATCACAGAGCCACACAGCAGGGGATCTGTAAGCGTCCCCCCCCGCCACAAAGTCACATAGTACCCCCATACACACAGTCCCTATCAGGAGGGGTGACAGGCTCCGTTGAAAGAACCATCCCACCGCACCGGAGCCTGTCAGTCCTTCAGTTTAGAAGCTGCATTCGCGCGACTACACTACACCCGCTCCGCACCACAGTCTGCGTCCCAGTTTTAAAAAATTCCCGCGAAAACAGTATTAAAGAAAACGGTGTGCTTTAACAAAGTAGAACTATTTTTATTTTGAAACGTGTGTTGGAAGTGGGGTGAAGGCTTCTCTGTACACAAAATTAGAAAGTCACAGGTTACCCTGCTCACTCAGGAACTTTGCTTTCAAAGCCTCCCGGATGCACAGCGCTTCCCGCTGGTCTCTTCTAATCGCCCGGCTGTCTGGCTGTGAGTAATCAGCAGCCAGGCTAATTTCCTCAACCTCCCACCCCGCCATAAAGGTCTCCCCCTTGCTCTCACAGAGATTGTGGAGCACACAGCAAGCTGCTATAACAATGGGGATATTGGTTTCGCTGAGATCACAGCGAGTCATCAAGCTTCTCCATCTCCCCTTGAGACGTCCAAAAGCACACTCCACCACCATTCTGCACTTGCTCAGCCGGTAGTTGAAGAGTTCTTTTTCAGTGTCCAGGGCACCTGTATAGGGCTTCATGAGCCAGGGCATTAGCGGGTAGGCTGGGTCCCCGAGGATGACTATAGGCATCTCCACATCCCCAACAGTTATTTTGTGGTCCGGGAAGTAAATACCTTGCTGCAGCCGTCTAAACAGACCAGAGTTCCTGAAAACACGAGCGTCATGAACCTTGCCCGGCCATCCCACGTAGATGTTGGTAAAACGTCCCCTGTGGTCCACCAGTGCTTGCAGCACCATGGAAAAGTAGCCCTTTCTGTTAATGTACTGGCTGGCCTGGTGGTCCGGTGCCAGGATAGGGATGTGAGTTCCATCTATGGCCCCACCGCAGTTTGGGAATCCCATCGCTGCGAAGCCATCTATGATCGCCTCCACGTTTCCCAGGGTCACTACCTTTGGCAGCAGTACATCAACGATTGCCTTGGCTACTTGCATCACAACAACCCCCACGGTAGATTTGCCCACCCCAAACTGGCTCGCGACTGACCGGTAGCTGTCAGGCGTTGCAAGCTTCCAGAGGGCTATGGCCACTCGCTTATGGACAGTCAGGGCTGGTCGCATCCGGGTGTCATTGCGCTTCAGGGCAGGGGACAGCAACTCACAAAGTTCAAGGAAAGTTCCCTTCCGCATGCGGAAGTTTCGCAGCCACTGTGATTCATCCCAGACCTGCAGCACTATGCGGTCCCACCACTCAGTGCTTGTTTCCCGTGCCCAGAATCGCCGTTCCACGGCATCAACATGACCCATTGCCACCGTGATGTCCTCGGCGCTGGGTCCCCTGCTTTCTGAGAGGTCTGTGCTACTCTCACACTTCAGGCCATCACCGCGTTGACGTAGCCTCCTCGCCTGACTTTTCTGCATCTGCCTCAGGGCAACCTGTATGATAAGCTGCGAGGCGTTGAGAGCGGCCACAACTGCAGCGATGGTTGCAGCGGGCTCCATGCTCACAGTGCTGTGGCGTCCGCGCTGTCAATGACTTGAAAAGTGCGCGAAATGATTTCCCGCCGGCGCTTTCAGGGAGGGAGGGAGGGCGGGAGTGAGTGATGGATAGATGACGACAGTTACCCAAAAGCACCCTCGACACATTTTTTTACCCAGAAGGCATTGGTGGCTCGACCCAGAATTCCAATGGGCAGCGGGGACTGCGGGAACTGTGGGATAGCTGCCCACAGTGCACCGCTTCCAATGTCGACGCTTTCCCCGTTAGTGTGGACTCACAAAGTCGAATTACTGTCCTTAGTGTGGACACACACGTTCGACTTTGCAATATCGATTCCAAATATTCGATTTAAGTAAAATCGAACTACTCTCGTAGTGTAGACAAGGCCTCAGATTAGAACCCAGGAGTCCCGAGTCCCAGCCTTCTGCTCTCACCATGAGGCCCCTTCCACACTCTTACCATCAGGCAGGCAAGGTAAATCCTCCTCCACCCCCTTGTTAGAATAACCCAGGCTAGGCCAGTCTGCCCAGGGGAGCTGCCTCCTTCCTTGCTTCCAGGGGAGACAAAGAGTTTCTGTTTAAGGCACAGATTCCCCAGTGCCTCTGCCCTGTTCTATCATGGGCTGAGGAGGAGGATGTCCCTGAGGTCCCCTGGCAAAGCTACTGGTGGTGGGGCCCTCGGGTGACCCACATGAGCCTTTCCAAACTCACGGAGCTGGGAGCTGCAGGGCTCAGCCTGGCTTGAGATCTGGGCTAGATGCTTTTTAAGGAGCCTTGAATTATACATGTCGTTCTGTGCATGGCTGCAAGGAAGCAGAAGGAGCAGGCTGGGGATGGCCCATGGGAAGATGTATTATTTAAGAGGCAGTAATATTTTTATATAGATCTCGGTAGACTTAGAGCCGAGACCCACCCCCTTCTCCTTCACACTTGGACAATTCCAGCATTTTAGCAAACCTCACCCCAAAGACAAATCTTTGCACTGAGAATGAGAAATTCTGGCCTCCCAAAGATCTCTGGCTTTTCCCAGAAAGTTATAAGCACCTGGGAAGAGGATCTTGGAATGAAAGAGTCACCCCAGCCCCATCCAAGGGTGTCCCTGTAATAGCCTAAGGACTGTGTGTGAGATTTAATAGACATTGGGCCTAGTTCTCCTCTTGGACTGGTTTTATACTGGTATAGATGCATTGCCTGCTATGGAGTCACTCCTGCTTGACAGGTCTCAGATCAGGATTGGGTTTGAAAGATGCCATCCAGATTGTAATCCAGATTGACTCTCATAGACCATACTACCTGTGTGGGCCAGTGGGTTGGAAACTGGATGAGTTGGGTTCTATTCCTGACTGTGACCTTGGGCCAATCACTTCCCCTCTCTTTGCCTCTGCCCTCCCCCACCCTTCATTTCGTCTGTAAGCTTGGGGGGCAGAGGCTCTTACTGGGTTTCTACAATGCTTAGCACCATCTTGGCTGGGGCCCTCTGGGCCCTACTGAAATGTAAAGAATTAGTCCCAACTCTGTGGGCAAGGCCACTGAGATGAAGCCCCTGCTCTTATGCTGAGTGCCTTCTCTAGACCTTAGCGTGCCTGCAGATCAGAGAAGGTCTTGGTTTGGTGGATCTTGGTCCAAAGACCCTTGCCACAGTAGCTTCTGAGGTAGACGAGTGCCCTGCACCCCTTTGGGATCCTGGTATGTATTTGAACCAAATCTGCCGACTACGCCTAGCGCTGGTGGTGAACCAAGTTGGCTGGTTGGGGGGTAGGGGTGGTGGGCAGCTGTGTGTGTGTTGGGGCAGAGGGATATGTTACTAAACTGGGATCTGCCCTGAAATGCCAGGAATCAACCCCCTGGGCCTTGCTGGGCGACAGTTCTCTTGATTCTGCTCTGGGTTCACCCCCAGGGTAAGAGGTGATGGGGGGCAGGCTTGAGACCCTCACCAGGTCCCCTTCCCATGGCCCCCAGATGGGATTTCTCCCTCTGCGCTGTCTGGCGCCCATTGCAGACTGGCCAAGACAGGGGCTTAAGTATCAACTTGTCACTTTAATTACTAAGAGCAGAGATTAGCTGTAACCTTTCCACAGGTCTCAGCTAGTTGCTTACATGTATCCGTTAGAGTCTGGCCTTAGGCTGAGGGAGAGAGACAAACCCAGAGAGAGCGAGAGTGCCGGCGTAATTCCCAGAGAGGCACTAGACTAGGGAAGGCCTGGGAGCGGAGGGGCAGTAGCTGCTGGCTTTACCCCCTCAAACTCCCCCCAGCCCATCCTGCCCTGCCTCCTATAAGCTCTCCACAGTATCCGTCTCAGTGCCGGCTTTGCCTGTGGGCCTACTTCAGCGCGTGCAAATAGTGACTCCTGAACACAACTGCCGGCTCCCGGCATCCTCTCCAGGACGGGCAGGTTCTCCCATGACACGACCCGCAAGGCTGCTCAGCAACTTGTCTCTCGCCATGGAGTGCGCTGGTCACTGGGTCTTCTCATCCCAGAGCCTGACCTCCCAGCTCAGCCCTCAGCTGGCTTGGCCTTGGCCATGCGTTGCTGACGATGGGTCTCTCCAAGCGGCTGGTGCTTGCTACAGGTTCTTTGGTGCCTCCAGGTGACGACAGGAATTTTGGTGGCCCTTGTGCATTGCCTCTTGACGCCCCAGGAGCCGGCTGGGAGCTGGAGCAGGTCTGTCTGGCCAAAGCCGTGCACACGAAATCCACGGAGACGGGACTGTTACTGGGGCAGTGCTGGAGCGAGCGGCAGGCTTGCTGATGCGGCTGGAAAGCGCATTAATTGAGAGAGATGAAAGGTCGACTCGGACCCCTCCTTTCTGGCGCTCTTGGCCAGTCTTGCTCAAGCTGACCTGGCTGTATTGTGCACTGCAGCTGCCTTTGCCCATCCTGGGGGGTCACCTTGACCTGCTTCGCACTTAACTTTTTGGGTACGTTGGAGCAATAACAGGTTCTAAACCCGGAGTCCACCGCACGCCCGTGAAACCAGGGCGGAGGGACAGGCTAGCAGAGATAGACTGGGGCTTGGCTCGGCAGTGAGGGGGAGAAAGGCAGTGGAAAATGGGTTTCCAGTCAGGTCTCCCTTTCAGTCGTTTCAAATTCATCTTGGACGCAGTCCAGATAGGGCTATTTGAAACGCTGCTGTAGGTGCGTGCGTGTGTGTGTGTGCTTGTGTGCACGTGTGTGTGTGTGTGTGTGTACTGGCTCCAGGAAGACAGAAACCCAGAGCACAGGCCTCCCTTCACGTTGTGAGCTTTGTAGGAATGAGCCGTCCCTTGCTGAGGTGGAGAGCTGCGGGAAGGTTCGTAGAGTTTCTCTTGGACCGGGGAGAGGGCCGTCCCTCGGCATCTGCATGGCTCCTTGCTGGGCAATAAGAGCGATCCATCTACTAAGAAGGAACTGGTGCTGCCGGCTGCCCTTTTGTGTAGCAAGTGTAGGGACGTCAGGACAGGGCCGTCCCTTGGGACAGTTCCCCAGAAGGGGTCACCCAACGCCAGCCAGTCTGGCGCGTTTTGGAGCATGGTTCCTTCGGCGCCCCGTGCCCAGTGTAGTACTAAGGGGATGGGCCTACTGGGGCTTTGGCAGAGGGGTTTCTCTGCTTCCCCTGCAGCTCTGGACTGCTCCAGGAAACACCCCAGGGGCTCTGGGAATTGCAATCAGGTTTCTCGTCTAGCAGGACGCCTGGGTTATTACGATGTCATTTGCTTGCTCAGGGAAGTGGAACTTGTTCAGCAGCCGGGGTTTGCTTTGTACGCCGAGCTCAGCGATTTGCCTCTTCCAAATGCCACATCAGTGCAGCTAGGATCCTCGGGCGCTGACCTTTCCGTGGGCGGTTACATTTCCTCCCGACACACGCAGAGAGCAGGGCGATGGGGCTCTCTTCCCCACACCTGCCGTGCATGTCGGCGAGTACTGTAGGAGCCTCGGGCCCTGCAATCCACGGCACTCGGCCAGTGGCCTGCACACAACATCAAGCGTATGCCCGAGATCTAAACCACACGGTACCAAATGAGTCTAGTTGGCCTCAGCCCAAGTTCTAGTGGGATGAGATTCCACGCCACAAACACACTGTCCTCACTGGCCCTCGCTGTTGGGTCAGAGCGACCAGCGACTGAATGGGCTATCGGGTCTGAACTCCCTTCTCGTCCCTTGGAGAGGGTCCCTGCAGGGTGGAGCTGACCTGAGGTATATGGAGGAGTCACCACTGGGAAGGCTGTACAGCTGCTGTCTATCCTGTGCCTATTATGCACGTAAGGGCGGGCAGTCCCCAGCAGGGTCAATCCAGCATGGCTCTGCCCTGGTGCTAAACTATTTGATCAGAAAACAGGGAGTAAAGGAAGACCGTGGTGGAAATAAGCACAATAGACTCATTGAGTCATTCACCAAGAGCGCCGGGGCCCTCTTAAATCCATCCGTGTCCACCCTCTCCCCTGCCCACGGCTCCTGGAGCATCTGCTCACAATGTGGATTAAGTGTAATTTAGTTTATCTGGCCGCTGATTCTTTCAAATCTACTCCATTTAGTTTAGGGCGTTAGACTTTTAATCTGGCTTTAAAATTTTAGCCAACGTCAATGTAAAAAGGTGGTTTTTTGGGGGGCGGGGAATGGGTTGGAGTGGCAGCTGGCTCCTAATGTGATACTGAAAAACTTGTCTCTGTCTCCCTGGTGTCTGTATATTGGACTGTTCTAGCTACGGGGTGCGGGATATGGGAACGGATGGAAAGTCTGATCCTTCGCTTACCGCGGGCAAAGCTCAGATTGATTTCAGCGGGGCAGGATCAGAGCTAAGACCCTTGGACCAGGCTACACTGGCGCTCTGTGTGGTATCGAAGTGTCACATGAGCTCCCAGTTTTCCCATATTAGAGATACTATTGTAATGTAATACAGTCCGGCAGCTTGGGAAACTACAGCTGTCCTGCCCGGTGGATCCCACTGAACAGGGGCGGCTCTATGTATTTTGCCGCCCCAAGCACGGCAGTCAGGCGGCTTTCGGCGGCGCGCCTGGGGGCGGTCCGTTGGTAACGTGGATTCGGCGGCACGCCTGAGGGAGGTCCGCCGGTCCCATGGCTTCAGCGTACCTGCCGCCGAATTGCCACCGAAGCCGTGATACCTGCGGACCTTCCACAGGCATACCACCGAAGGCTCCCTGACTGCCGCCCCCACAGCGACCGGCAGGCCGCCCCCCGCGGCTTACCGCCCCCAGGCACGCGCTTGGTGCGCTGGCGCCTGGAACCGCCCCTGCACCTGAATAGCATTGACTCTTATTTAAAACAAATGAGTTCCCATTTACCCCCATTTACCCCCTATTTTCTGCAAGACTGGTGGGATTTTAAGGCCTCAGAACTCTGTTTGTTTGAGTTTACGAAATACAAAAGTGCATCCAAAAAACTATACTAAAAGAGCATCAAGTTTGCAAAGTGAAGCACTCACAGGCTAGGAAATGCCAGTATTAATGTTGCCTGTGCAACCCAACTTTGTGGGTATGGATGTCGTAAATTACACAACCACACAGTTGTTTTCTTGTAACCCCATCTTACGCAGTATACTGGCTGGACGGGCAGCTGTTCAGTATTTCCTTATCCCATGCATTGTTCCCTGCACACTATCCAAAGCCTTCTCTGAAGACAGAAGCATAGAATATCAAGGTTGGAAGGGACCTCAGGAGGTCATCTAGTCCAACCCCCTGCTTGAAGCAGGACCAATCCCCAGACAGATTTTTGCCCCAGATCCCTAAGTTGCCCCCTCAAGGATTGAGCTCACAACCCTGGGTTTAGCAGGCCAATGCTCAAACCACTGCGCTATCCCTCCCTCCACAGAATTATTAATTTTCTCCTGGGCTTTTCTACGGGGCTTTCATCGCAGTATCTCAGTGCTTTACAAACACGAAGGCATTTATCTTCCCACAACACCTCTGTGAGGAGGTTTTATTAAGCCCGTTCTGCACATGGGGAATTGAGACCCAGAGATTAAAGCAAAAAGTGTTAATTAGCCTTGCGTGCCCAATTTTGAGATGCGTCAGACCTGATTTTTCAGAGTATTTAGCATTTTATAGCACTTAATGTGTTCCGTGCAGAACTCCCAGTGGCAGTTGTGAGTACTCAGCGCTTCTGCAAATCGGACGTCACGTGTCTCCAGCTGGGTTCCCAGTAAATGAGGCACTGACAAGCCTCCTGGGAAGACGAGGGTTTAACTGACTTGCTAAACAGCAAATGGGAACTCTGTGGCAGAGGCAGGGATAGAATCCAATTCTCCGTGGCCATATTCCGTTATCCGAACCATGAAACCCAAGGCAGGGGCCCTACAGACAACAACCTTCACTACCCAACCTTGAGTCATTCCTAGAGAACACTTTGTCCTGTTCACCGAACAAGCAGTGTTCTGTGGACAAATTTAGTGTGTGATCCTGTAGTTAGAGACCGTGTCCTAATACAGATGCATAAGATGGCTGCATGCAGGTGGTATTTTCCAACTTTTGGGTGCGTGACTTTGCAACTCTAATGTTCTTTTAATGGAATTTCCTAAATTAAAAAAAAAAACATTACAATTGAAAAAACAAACAAAAAATGTAATCAAGTGGAACTATGCTGACTCCTGACATGGGTCATCAGCGCGGTTGGGGTCTTTACAGACACAGCACCATTCTCCACTACGTGTAGCAGTAGAAGGCTGTTATCTCTTATACCATCCTTCCCCTAGAGTGACACCCTGTGCCAGTGGGTTTCACAGTTATCTGCGGGCAGCAGAGGAATGTAGGAGCGCGGGAATAAAGCGTTCTACACCTGCATCTGGAGGGTAGTGTTCTCTAGTAGTTACAGACCTTCCTGCCCCGTCTGCCTGAACCCCACCCCCACGTTAGTTCAATTAGGGGCCTTAATTTCCTTGGTTTCCTTTGAAGATCTCAGCCTGGCACTCGAGTCCCTGACCCTTCTTTAGGGAAAGCTGGGGCGGGAGAGGCAGTGAAAACAGAGCGCTTTTGTGGAAACACATAGATCTTCCTCTGTTAATTAATTTGACATTTATATAGAGCCTCTCATGCAAAGATCCAGCGTGCTTTGGCAGCCCTCACAGGCAGGACAGCGTATGTAGGCAGGGTGCCCTTTGTATCAGCTAGCGATGCAGTGACGCTCCGCAGACGTCCAGGCTGGAAAGGAAGAACAGTTCTGTCCCCAGCTGCAAGTGCAAGAGAAAGAGCCTCTAGCACCGGGGGATCAGGGCGGCGGTTGGGTTTTAATCTGAAATACAGCAGCATGACACCCCCCGCATGACAGCGCGGGATTGGGTCCGTGCTAAAGCAGAGGAAAATGCCCCTTTCACAGAGTCACTAACACCATGTCCTGTAGCAGGCAACTGCTTTCCTAGGGATCATTAGAACCATCGGGTGAGATGGGACCGCAAGAGTCACCTGGTCTAACCCCCCCCCACCACGAGGCAGGATTTGTTGTGTCTAAACCATCCAGCCTCCTTTTGAAAACCTCCCATGAAGGAGCAAGGTGCCTCCTCCCTGGTCTATCTAGCTGTGGTACTTAGATGACTCCATCACCATAGATCTGGGCACCTCACACTCTATTTATCCTCACGCCCCCCTGTGAGATGGGGCAGGCTATTATCTCCACTTTACTGCAGGGGACACTGAGGCACAAGGTCACACAGGGAGTCTATGACAGAGCAAGGACTTGAACTGAGGTCCCCTACATCCCAGGTTAGTGTCCCAGACCCTGGACCATCCTGCCTGGCTTGTGTTCATTAACAGGCCACACCTGCTCCGCCCCAGGCCCTGATGTTGAGGGTCAGGAGCCCAGCAAGGTTGTATGATGCAAGATCTTTCTCTCCGGCAGACTAGGCGGGATGCTGCTTGATCTGTTTATGCACGTGTATCGCTGCCATCCCCAGTGTCTGAGTGAAGCATTTAAAGCCAACAACAACAGCCACCATCTCTCTCTTTCCACCTTCCCAGCCTGTCGGAGAAATAGCTCCGTTCGTTTACAGGGGCAGTTTTAGGGCCGCTGTGTCTTGTACGGTGCTGAAGCTATGTCAGGGCCCTAAAGCTTCCATCCTAGAGCGAATTGCAATGATCGAGCCCGGAGGTCGGGAACGTGTGGGTCGCTCGGGCCAGGTCTTTACCTAGTAGGGTGGGGCAGGATCTGGGTAGGGGCCAGGTTTGGACACCAATAGCATGGAGGAACCTTAGGCTGCACCCAGCTTAATAATCAGAGGGCAGGTACCCTTGTTAGTATATGTGTGGGGGGTGTTTATACAGGAGGCTGGTTTTCTCTTTTCATCAGCATCACCTGGCCCAGGTGCTGGTCTTAGCTCAGCATCGGGTCTCTAGATTCCTCTGCAGCGGCTGTGACCTCTGGCTCCCTTCCCCCTGCTGTACCCAGCCAGGAGTGGGGGGAGCCCATCCCACCTCCACCTCCACCTCGCTTCAACTCCCCTCCAAAGTGCAGCTGGAAATAGCTTTACATTTTAAAGCCAGCCCATAAATATTTGACAGTCCCTGCATCCAGCTCATTAAAGGGATATTACCGTCTGATGGCTTTTTAGCTGGTGTCTGTCCTGCGGCTCTTAGCTCTATAACGAGATCTCGACAGGAAACCATCCCGGTTCCATGCCATAAAGATTAATCAAAACAAGCTGAACGGGGGCAGGGGGGAGGGAGGCAGGGGCTTCTGCAACAATCATTTTTATTTTCCTGGTGTGCGGCTCCAAAGGCAGATAACTAGCAAGGAATGGCCAAGAGAGATACGTGTCACGGGGAGACCTAGCCCAAAGCTCCCGTTAGGGAGAGAGCCCAGGAGCATTGCCAACTCTGAGCGTTCAAGCATCATGATCGAGGCCCCAAGAAATCTTGAGATTGGCTTAAAAATCATGAGGTCTTATTTATTCATTTGTCTTCTTCCTTCTGAACCTTTGTGGGGGGGTGTCACATTTTCCAGCTTTTCTCTGCTAGAGCCATTGTATTTAAATGGAAGCTGAGAGTCCCACATAATCACGTGACTCCAGGAGCTGGGGCTTTAAGGAAAAACAACCAGGGAGCGGGAGTTCTGTGATACAATTGGAGGAGGGGATGGCGTGCCGGCATGGCTGGACAGTTGCAAACCGAAAGACTGGGAACAAGATCTCACTTTGCTCTGGAGTTTGTTTCGTTACTTGTTTGCCCTGTAGTAGCATCCAGAGGCCCTAGGGGAGATCGGGGCCTCATGGCGCTAGAACAAAGGCATACGAAGCCCCTGCCTGAACAGCTCTTCGTTTATTAAGGCTGGCAGCACCTCGAGTGCTAGTTTGTGTGAAGTGATCCCCTGGCTGCGATGAAACTGGAGTGAGGATCCCCCAACTCCTGTCGCGTGGGAGCCCTCAGACAGGAAGGGCTACCAGCTCACTAGTCATGGCCAGTGGGGGCTGGAATTGAAGTGACGACCTAGAGGGGGAGGCCGCATTTCCCCTCTTAGCCTCCTGAGTCGTGGGAGTGGGACATAGGCAGAGTCCAGGTCGGGGAGTTGGTGAGTTGGGCAGGGCCGGCTGAGGCGTTAGCAGCGTGTGGATCCCCCTCTGTCTTCTGTCCGTCACTAGAGCAGCTCGCTCGTCGGAACGATGCTCCAATGAATCCAAGGCCTTGGCTCCAGCCCAGTGGAAAAACCCAGAGTTGCCAGGTATTTGTTGATGAAACAGGATTATTTTATACATCTCCAGCAAAGCTTTAATCTGCTGCTGGGAGTCTTATCAGAGCAAAAAGTTCCCTTTTTTGGAGTTCGGCGTGAGCTGCCCAAGACGGAGACGCTGAGCACAGGAAGGAGTGGGCAGCCCGGGCACTGGGGTCAGCAGCAAAGCCAAAAGCCCACGCTAGGTTTGATCTGTACCTCTAGCCAATGATGAAGGCAGGTCTGGGGCTGAGGCCCTGGCCTGGGGACCAGGGCTCAATTCTTGGCTCTGCCACAGACTTCCCGGGTGGCCTTGCACAAGTCATTTAACTGCTCAGTGCCTCATCTGTAACATGGGGATAATGATGCTTCGTCCAGTGTCCCACCTCTTCATCTGCCTGGTCTGGTCACACTGGAAGCACTTTGGGGCAGGGATCCTCTCATTACGTACAGCACCTAGCCCAATGGGGGCCCTGGTCTGGGCAGAGGTCCGTAAGAGTGACTGTAATGCATGTACTAGGTCTACTTCTGCCTTGTGCTTGAGGCCCGGTGACTGGGAGGGCTCTGCTGCGTGGGGGCACAGTGCAGCCCCAGTGCTTATGGTATATTTGAGGGGGTTAGTGCAGGTTGGATAAAGTAAAACCGGACTGGGGTTTATTGCACGGGGGACAGTTCATGTGGCCAGCGGCTGCAGCAGACGGGGCCAAGGCCTGGGCTGGGCTCTGGTCTATCTGAACCGCAGTGACCCAGGCGAGGGAAGGGCTCGCTTGTGGCTCTGAGGTTTCGGTGACTCGCCCACCAGACCTCCCTGTGCACACGCACGGCTGAGTCATCGCTTCCCTGCCTGCCGGCCTGTCTGGCGGCCCGGGGAACAGGATTCCCCGCGCTCGTGACCCGGCCGTTGCGACAGGAAAAGCGGCTGAGCAGCTGCTGGGCACGTTGTGCAGAGCAGAGGCCAGTGGTTCTCAATCAGGGGCCCCGGGCTGCGAGCAGGTTTCAGGGGCCCACCAAAATAAACCAGAGAGCAGGGCTGGCGTTAGACTCCCCGGGGCTGATGCCAAAGCCTGAGCAACTTAGCTACGCAGGGCCCCGGGCAATTGTCTGCTTGCTACCTCCAAGCCTGGCCCTGGTTTTTATAGGCAGGAAAGCAGTTGCTGTGGCCCAGGCGGGCGGTGGAGTTTTTATAGCATGTGTGTGTGTGTGGCGGGGGCTCAGAAAGACAAAGGTTGAGAACCCGTCTTAGGGGCTGGCTTCGCTGCAGGTAACGTGACTCCTCTCCGCTTGAGTCAAAGCAGCCAAAGGGAAAGGATACGCACGCTGCTGTGTCCCCATGGGCACCGCCCCACCCCGCGCGGGCGCTAGGACGTTGGGGGGCACATCCCCTGCGGCTTAGGCTGCAATTAGCAGAGGAGCTCTTTGAATTCCTTCCCAGCGAAGGGGGAGGAGAACGTGTCTGGCCTTCCTGGCACACGGGGGGATTGTGGGAAGGCTCTGGAGGCAAATGGCGCTAGCCAGTCCACCGGCAGCATGACTGTGTCAGCAGCTGACTAGCCAGGCTCCCTCGAGCGGTAGCCAGTAGCCCCACGGGGCCAGAGAGAGAGGTAGGAGCCCAACCGCACTCAGGTGAAGGGGTTAGTTTGCAGATGGGACTCAAGTTAGGGGCAACACTTGAATTATAACTCAGGTTAACTTTGCAATGACAGGCCCTGGGAGGGTCTCCCTTGGTCCATGACATCTCCTGCCCTGCTTCTCTAGTCCTTCCCCACTGCCCCCAGGTAACGGCCTACCAGTGACACAATTACCCTGCCTTCCATGCAGCTGCGTCCCTCTCCCCCTTTGGGCAGGGCCACTGAGACTAGGGGTCGCCGGTCACTGGAGTGGCTCGTTTGCTGGTTAGTGTCCCCTTCGTTTCTGTCTCTGCTGTGAAAGCTTCTGAGCCTCCAAGCCCAGCTCAAGCTACACTTTGGAATGCAAGGCCACCCCTGCCCTGGTCCTGGGGGTTTCAGGCTGGTCTGGCCCCTGTGCGCTGAGCCGTGGAATGGTGCATGGACCATTAGCTGTTCAGGACAGGCCTGGCGAGGGGCGTTCGCTTGGGCTGCCGTCAGCTAATTTGACCATGTTTATTTAAACATGCTCTGCAGCCCAGATCAGAGGAGTTTGTGGGCTTGTGGCTGGTGGAGGGGGGCGGAGGGGAGGCGAAGGAATTCTCTGGCATAATCAGGATTCTGTCTCTCCTTCCTTACACATCGTAAAAATAAACCCGCGGCGAGAGACGGTTTAGAACAATATTCCATTCAGAACGTGCGCCCGGGCCCCCATCCACCAGCCAGTTCCTGGGCATGGCTGGTGTTCTTGGAGGGGACTGGGCCCATTTTCATGCCGCAGGGAAAGGAGATGATTGAGGGTGGAAAGTATAAACCACGTTCCAGCCGGAAAACGTGACGGGCTTTCTCCTCCATTTGCAGATCTCTTCCCTCCCATCTCGCCTAGCAGGGCCCCCCAGCTTCAAAACCCAGGAGGGTGAGCTCTTGGGGCTTGGATCATCTTGTTCTGGGGCTGTGCAACGGGGCCCTGGCCCACGGCTGCGGCTCCTAGGTGCTACTGGAAACGATCCTCTGTGCGGGATGGGTTTGAAATCCAAGCGCTTGGCTCTCACAACGAGGGGCGCTGTGTAAATACTCCCATGCAGAGCAGCGGCCTCCTGTGCAGGGGACGTGTCTTGTTTGTTGCCCGCGGCTCCGGAGGTCCCCGGTTCATCCAAGCTCGTGGTTAGCTGGGCACCGGTATGTGCTGGTTGAAGGGACGTGAGGGGCAGGGTGGCTCAAGGAATTACTGTGCTCCGAGCAGAAATCAGCTGCTTCCTCTCCAGCTGTCTGGAGGTGTCCATCAAGAGGTTTGGTCAGAATGGGATGGGGGTGATTGTAGCTGCTAGAGCCTCTGGTGTCTTCACACATTCGCGGCAGTGGGGGCGGGCATGTTGTTCGAAGGGTTTCTTGCCAGCTCGGTTTCAGAGGCTGGTCCTGTGTCGGATTTGTGCTGTTGGCTGATTGCCACCATCCAGGGGGCTGGAAGGTTTTGCTCCTGATAGGATGGGCAGTGAAGGCTTAGCCTGGCCTCGAGAACAGAATGCAGCCCACGGGCATCCCTGCTTCCTCCTGCCCCACTACACTGGCCTGAAAATGCTACTTCTAACCACCTAGAAACAGCACCTCCGGCTGGGAGACCATCCCACTGCCCTGTCCCCGACCCGAACCCTTGTGTTCCCACTGGGGCCTTTCCCAGTGCGCTGCCTCGCCACGATGGCAGAGCTCGCTTGGCCTCACCACTATCATCTCTTGGGGGACCCCTTCCCATCATGCACCTGTGACCTCCCCTACCTGCTCAGGCCGCCTACCACTGAAAGGGGACCTTGGGAGAGAGGCCCCAGCAGTGCCCTAAACCAGCCCCTATTCCTGTCTGCTTCTGGACCCCTCCCCGTTTCCTGTCTTAGCTCAGCAAACCCTCCCCCATGCCCTTTATGACCAGTTCCACCTGGGGAGCTCAAAGCCACCCCCTCCCTTCAGGGCAATGGGAGTTTCACCACCAAATCGTTCCCCAGACGCGCTGAGTTCCTGGAGTTGGTTTACATATCTGATGACTCCTGGGATCTCCCCAACCCTGCAGCCCTGAGATCCTCTGCCCCCGACCTGGCCCATTTCATCAATTCCACAGAGTTTATGGCCAGAAGGTACCATTAGATCATAGTCTGCCTCCTGTCTAGCACAGGCCAGGCAGTGTCCCCCAGATACTCCTGTATTAAACCCAGGAACTTGGAGTAGATGAAACCCTTTCAGCCCTCGGGAGACACAGTGGCCGTGTGGCCACAAGCAGAAAGCAGGAGAGACCAAGGTGCCCGCCGAGGCCCCTGCAGCCGCCGGGCATCAATTCAGTGAGACGTGTCCGGGTGAAGCCAGGAGGCGAGCCACCCCCCATGCTACAGAGGGAGGCAACTCCCTCCTCTCCCCCATGCAAGATTCCTCCCTATCTGATCTGGGGGGAAATTCCTTCTCGACCCCACATCTGGTGATCAGTGTGACCCCGAGCATGCGAGACAACTAAGAAAAAGGATTCTCAGGACCGCCTCAGAGTCCGGCCCACCCCATCTCAGCCCTTGATCTCCCTTGGATTCTTCGACCCTGGGATGTTGTTCCAGGAAGAAGGATTGCTAGGAAGAGATGGAATCCACCTAATGAAGAGAGGGAGGCAGGCTGGCTAACCTAGTGAGGGGGGCTTTAAACTAGGTTCGCCAGGGGATGGAGACCTAAGCCCAGAGGGAAGTGGAAGACCATAAGGAAACACAAGGAGGAGGGTGCAACAGGGGAGGCCTCCTGAGTCATACTGAGAAAGTAGGGCAATCGGCTAGTTATCTTAGGTGCCTGTACACAAACGCAAGAAGCCTGGGAAACAAGCAGGGAGAACTGGAAGTCCTGGCACAGTCAAGGAATTATGATGTGGTTGGAATAACGGAGACTTGGTGGACTGGAGTACTTTCATGGATGATAAACTGTTCAGGAAGGACAGGCTGGGGAGAAAAGGTGGAGGAATTGCACTGTATGTAAGAGAGCGGTATGAGTGCTCAGAGCTCCGGTATGAAACTGGAGAAAAGCCTGTTGAGAAACTTTTGGGTTAAGTTTAGAGGCGAGAGCAACAAGGATGGTGTCATGGTGGGCATCTGCTATAGACCACCAGACCAGGAGGATGAGGTAGACAAAGCTTTCTTTGGAAAACGAACAGAAGTTTCCAGATCACCGGCCCTGGTTCTCATGGGGGAGTTCAGTCACCCTGACATCTGCTGGGAGAGCAATACAGCAGTGCACAGACAATCCAGGAAGTTTTGGAGAGTGTTGGGGACAACTTCCTGGTACAAATGCTGGAGGAACCCACTAGGGGCCGTGTTCCTCTTGACCTGCTGCTCACAAACAGGAAAGATTTGGTAGGGGAAGTAGAAGTGGATGGCAACCTGGGCAGCAGTGACCATGAGATGGTCGAGTTCAGGATCCTGACAAAAGGAAGAAAGGAGAGCAGCAGAATACGGACCCTGGACTTCAGAAAAGCAGATTTTGACTCCCTCAGGGAACAGATGGGCAGGATCCCCTGGGAGGCTAATATGAGGGGGAAAGGAGTCCAGGAGAGCTTACTGGGGGCGCAGGAACAAACCATCCCGATGTGCAGAAAGAATAGCAAATATGGCAGGCAATCAGCTTGGCTAAACAGTGAAATCTTCGGTGAGCTTAAACTCAAAAAGGAAGCTTACAAGAAGTGGAAATTTGAACAGATGGCTAGGGAGGAATATAAAAATATTGCTTGAGCATGCAAGGGTGTAATCAGGAAGGCCAAGGCACAATTGGAATTGCTGCGAGCAAGGGATGTGACGGGTAACAAGAAGGGTTTCTACAGGTATGTTAGCAACACGAAGGTGGTCAGGGAAAGTGTGGGACCCTTACTGAATGGGGGAGGTTGCCACTAGGTGACAGATGATGTGGAAAAAGCTGAAGTACTCAATGCTTTTTTTGCCTCGGTCTTCACAGACAAGCTGGACATGTACAAGTCCATGGGGCTGGATGTGCTGCGTCCAAGGGTGCTGAGGGAGTTGTCTGATATGATTGCAGAGCCATTGGCCATTATCTTTGAAAACTCATGGCGATCGGGGGAGGTCCTGGACGATTGGAAAAAGGCTAATGTAGTGCCCAGCTTTAAAAAAAGGGAAGAAGGAGAATCTGGGGAACTACAGGCCAGACAGCCTCACCTCAGTCTCTGGAAAAATCATGGAACAGGTCCTCAAGGAATCAATTTTGAAGCACTTGGAGGAGAGGAAGGTGATTAGGAACAGTCAACATGGATTCACCAAGGGCAAGTCATGCCTGACCAACCTGATTGCCTTCTATGGTGAGATAACTGGCTCTGTGGATATTGGGAAAGAGTTGGACTTTAGCAAAGCTTTTGATTCGGTCTCTCACAGTATTCTTGCCAGCAAGTTAAAAAAGTATGGCTTGGATGAATGGACTATAAGGTGGATAGAAAGCTGGCTAGATTGTTGGGCTCAACAGGTAGTGATCAACGGCTCGATGTCTAGTTGGCAGCCGGTATCATGCGAAGTACCCCAGGGGTCTGTTCTGGGGCCGGTTTTGTTCAACATGGGGCACATGACTTATGAGAAGAGGCTGAGGGAACTGGGCTTGTTTAGTCTGCAGAAAAGAAGAGTGAGGGGGGATTTGATAGCAGCCTTCAACTACCTGAAGGGGGGTTCCAAAGAGGATGGAGCTCGGCTGTTCTCAGTGGTGGCAGATGACAGAACAAGGAGTAATGGTCTCAAGTTGCAGTGGGGGAGGTCTAGGTTGGATATTAGGAAAAAAAAATTCACTAGGAGGGTGGTGAAGCACTGGAATGGGTTCCCTAGGGAGGTGGTGGAATCTCCATCCTTAGAGGTTTTTAAGGTCTGGCTTGACAAATCCTGGCTGCGATGATTTAGTTGGGAATTGGTCCTGCTTTGAGCAGGGGGTTGGACTAGATGACCTCCTGAGGTCCCTTCCAACCCTGAGATTCTATGATTCAAAGCACCGGGAGCCGTTCACAGCGGGTGGTGTGGGCTCCTGGACGTCAGTCGGCACAGTGCCGCCATTGAAGGCTTTCTTTGCTATGTCACCGGAGCTCCCTTTGAAGTTGCCCTCAGTTTTTTCCTTCCTGCCCTCAGTGTGGCTGAGGTCGCGGGGCTCGGCCGGCAAGCGCAGGCCAGGCACACATGCAGGAAGGGCCGGGGAAGCGGAGGGAGGGACAGGAAGGGAAGGGGGGCAGGAGGTGTGGATGACATAGCCCAGGACTTTTACCGTCTCTGCTTCAAATACCAGCGAGCCGACAGGGCCCGGCCATGGCACTGTAAATTTCTTCCGTTGGGAGATGAAAGGCCCTCAGTTTTGCTAGGGGAGGGGTGAAGCAGTGCTGGGGGCTGTTTGCTGACCTCTGCGGCTGTTGTGCTCGGTTAGGGTGAACCCAGTCCATGCGGGCTGTGGCCTGGGGCTCCATGTGCCACCAGTCCCACAATGTTGGGCTCGGGGGGAGGCTGGGGTGGAATGAGTTTGTCAGGCCTCAGGCCATTTCCTGCCGGCCTGTGGGAAATCGTCCCCATCGTAGCTGGTGCTGACTAACCCTCTCATGCACTGTCTCAGCTGGGAAACCAAGAACTGGCCAGACCCGGGAGACTGAGCTCCTCTCTCGGCCCACACTGCCACTGCCCATGCTGGAGCTGCTCTGAGTATGGAGAGGCAGTGTTGCCTAGTCAGTGAATAGAGCACTGGAGGGGACACTGGAGACCTGGGTTATGTTCCTAGCCCTGCCACTGGCCTGCTGGGTGACCTTGGACAAGTCACTTCACTGCTCTGTGCCTCAGTTTCCCCATCTGTAAAACGGGGATAATAATTATGACCCCCCCCCCCCCCGTAAAGTGCTTTGAGATCCATTGATAGAAAAGTGCTACATCAAAGATTAATGAATAATTATTATAGGTCTCTGGGGTTGTCAGTCCAGCCCCTTTTAAAATCCTTCAGTGCAGCCTGTGCCATAGAGGATGCAGCATCGTGGAACTTGCCTGGGGCGCAGCCGGGCCCCTCCCTCTGGTGCTGGCTCCGAGGGGCCTGTCCATGGCTTGCCACTGACTCCTGGCACCAGGACACTCGAGTTGTTCCAGGGTATTTGCTGGAAGCGTTGCAGGGCCAGCAGGGAACCTTCCTGCCATAGGGAGGGTTGGGGCAGAGCTGGGCCCGGCCCTAACATCCCGATGCAGGAAACGCAGCCCCCAGGAGACACCAGCCTAAACGCTCCCTCGGGGGACGTCTCTGGCCTTGGTTCCCATGTGCTCGCCCTGGGTTCTCTCTGTAATTACCTTGGCAGCACTCCAGCGAGCTCAAACTGCCCCCACCCTGTCTGCCGTCTGGCTGAGTCTTTCTGGCTATTCCCACCCCCTCCCCTTCCTCCCTCTGTGCAGCTCAAGGTGCAGAAGGGGTCCGTGGCCCCAGGACACTGCACCAGCAGGGCACTGCGCCCTCTGGAGTGAGGAGCCCCGTCTGGCCCTAGCTCTGTACCAGGGCTGCAGGAATCCCCGTCCTCGCCCCTGATTTCTGCTGCACCCAGGCGTCCCCTCTGATCCAGGGCAGGAAGTCACCTAAACTCTGCGCCCCGACCAGCCGGAAGCCCGGCGCAGCCATGCACCCACACGCGGGGCTGCCTCGAGGAAAATCGATCCCTCAGCAGGACCATGCCTATCTTCCAATGGCGCTGGCGAGCGCTAATTGAGGCCTCATTACTGATGACTGGTTGCTGATAGCAGCCAACTGCCCCACTGAGTTCCCTGCTGCTGCGCTGTCCTGTGCGGCTGCTCGGAATCCATCTGCAACACCTGCTGACTGATTTCCCCAGGTGTTCCCGTTTCAGAGCAGGTGGCACTTCCATGGCACCCAGCCTTGGAGGAGTGCACAGCTCTTCAGTAATAGCACGTAGCACTTGTGCAAAGCACTTTCCAGACATTAACCGGGCCATGCAGAGCCCACCCGTGCCGCTAGGTCGGTCATTATCCCCATTTCCTGATCGGGAAACCGAGGCACAGAGAGGTTAAAATCAAATGGAGTCAGTGGCAGTGCTTGGAATAGAACCCAGGAGTCCTGACACCCAGTCCCATGCTCGCCCACCTCTGAGCATGGCATGCTGGGGGGTTTAGTTCATCGATGGTCTTATCTGCAGGTGTTTCCTTTCTGGCCTGCTATTGAAACAAAATTGGAAATTCACTAAGGATCTTGGCTGCTTGAAACGAGATCGGGTGACCTTTGCTCTGGCTTTCGTTCCACCCCTTGAGCTCCTGCCACACAGAGATTGCTCTCAGGCTTCACTCCCATGGTATGCAGCGTGTACCATACGTCTAGCCCTGGCTGGTGAGATCGGGCTGTCATGGAGCACAGCAGCACCATGGCAATGCGATGAATATGGATGACCCTATACCTACCCACTAGGTATTGCTCCCCATTGGGTGGAAAGAGTGAATTCTCTGCCAGGGGCAAGTGTGGGTCTGTTTGGGCCGGATATCAAACACCTAACACATCCCAGGCAGCTGAAGGTGTGAACAGAGCGTGGTTGGAGCAAGAGACAAAGGGAACAGACAGGTGTGACCAGATGGTACTTAAGGCAGGTGCTGGGAACAATGGAGAGGGACAGGGACAGAGAGGGAGCACGGATCTCCATTTAGAGAGGACGGTGCCCATGTTCCCCTAAGGACTCTTGGAGGCTAATCAATGGTACATGGTTTTGAGAAGGCTACAGGGTGTCGCTGCAAATGCTGCCTGAGGCACATCGTGCCCTGCGCAGGGAAAGTCTCTCCCAGGAATCTGACTTCAGCTGGACTCGCTGCAGGAGCCACAGAGAGAAACAGCCGTTGGCGCTTGGAGGCCCAGTTTTGGAGCTGTTGAGGCTGTGGGTCTGCCCTTGTGGAACAGCCTGGATCTCTGGGGTCCGGGTTACTCCCAGGAGCCTGTGTAAAGCCGGGACATAGCCCAGGCCCTGTGAATTTGTGACATGTGGTCAGAGGGAGATTTGGCTGGAGGGGTCCATCTTGCCTGGGGATACACGTGCTGGAGGAAGAGGTGCTAAGATGTTTCGTTCGTCCCCCTAGGAGCTCTGAGTCCACAAGAGGCCGGTGGGGTGAGCTCAATATCTCTGCTGCCCCGGGGAAATCCCAGTGGAGTGTGTGCGTTTGTGTGACCGAGAGCGAGACAGAACCCCTGTTACCGGCGTAATTTGGCACCCGGGCCCAGGGCTCCTGACAAGCACAATAACAGGCTGTTCTCGGCACCCGGCCTCCTTAATTGGTTGTTTCTGTTTGTGACGGAGCTGAAAGGAGCTGAGCCTGCCCGTTTATCTGAAGATAATTGGTTTGGGTGCTGCTCGGAAAGCAGCAATTAGGAGCCTGGGAGAGGGCTGCATGCGGGCTGGTGGCATAATCATTCCCCGTCTGGCTCACACACCAGCCATTCTTCCCGAAGAGTTCCCACCATTGCAAACGCCCGTGCAGGCGGGAGAGTCAGCGCAGACGGGCCGCAGGCGTTTCAGCCGCTGGGCTCTCCCCCTGCTCTGAGCAGGCCCGGTTGCTGTGGGGCAGCAAGTAACCCCAGCTCTCCCACCAGTGGGGCTGCAGCGCCTGCATCCGGGCTGGGAGATTTTAGGGGGAAAAAGCTGGGGTGGTTACAGCCGGTGGGAGCTAGAAGATGGGAAAACAAATGTTCCCCCCCGGGTAGCTGAGATTTCTGCCTTACTGCTGGATGTGCAGGAGAGCTGGCTATCTGCAATGGAAAACTCAGTCCCCCTTTGCCACAGCAAGGCAGCCGTGGGCAGGTTAGACGGCAACGTGGGGAATATATTCACACTTGCCTCAGATGCGGTTGGTCATTCCTATTATGTATATCATGGTAGTCCCGAAAGGTCCCCGCTGAGATCAGGGCCCCATTGCCACAGCACCTAATGAGAGGCAGCCCCTACCCCAAAGAGCTTCCAGGGTAAGTAGACAAAGGGTCGGAGAGAGGAAGTATCATTATCTCCACTGTCCAGCTGGGTAACTGAGGCACCGGGAGGTTAAGTGACTTGCCCAGTGTGGCAAAGGAAGTCTGTGGCAGAGCTGGGAATTGAACTTTGGCTAATGCCTGGGCTCACCGTGCAGGGCAGAGGAATATTTGCATTGCCGTATTAAGCTGTGGTACCGCGTCTTTACCGCGCAGGTACAAGGGGAGGCTGCCCAGAGCAGGGCGCCATGTGAGACTTGAAGGGGTGAGGATGCTAGGTGTGTGTGCGTGAGGCACGGGGGGCTTTGAACGCAGGGCAGCTGTGTGGGAGACACACTGAAAAGGGGCTGGGTAAGGTTCTCCTTGCCAGCTGCTAGGAGAAAGAGCTGGCTCGGTGCACCCGACCCCCGTTCCCAGCCCCCTCCTCACGGTGCATTCTGTTTGCCCTTCATTTCCACGCCTCTTGTCCTTCCCTTGGTCTCCCTCAGTCCCCCCCTTTTGAATTACACTTGTTGCCATGGGAACGGTGTCATTGATGCAAGAGATGCTCGGTGACATTCCCAGGTGCCGTGTGGAGCCGGCGTCTCTAATCGCTTGAAATGCTGCACCCTGGGGTGTGAGACGGGGGAGCTTGTGCCACAGATGAGGTCATGTGTGGGTGGGGGTGGTTCTGTCCCTCCAGGCCGCAGACGACCCCCCCCCCCCCCCGTCAGGGGGGGGGCCCTTACGTGGGAATTGGGGTTGGGGAGGGTTGTCCCCCCCAGTGCACGGTTCAGTGCATTCATCATGCACTTCATGAACTCCGCAGCCCCACGTCCCAGTTCCCCACCATTATCCTGCAGAGAGCACGGCCCGGTCCGTGCCACACGGCCATGACAGCTCTAGGCCCCCTCTTGTTTCCTCCCCACCCCCCCACCGCCCTACCCCCATCCCTTTGCTGCTTTTCCTTTTTGGGAGGCAGCAGGCTCCATTCCTGTATTTGCAGCCCCCTGGCTCTCAGCGGACAAGCTGTCATTCCAAGTCACTGGAGGAATCCCTTCCCTGTATCCCGACTGAGCCGCGGGGCCCATCAAAAAATGGACTTTGTGTCAGGGACTAAAAATAAGTTGGGCTGTATTTTTCCTGGGAGGTGGGTGGGGCTGAGTCTTGCCCATGTATACATTGTGTGTGTGGCTCTTGCGTGTGTGTACTGTACATTTTATGTGTGAGGCATGTGTGCATATCTTGCGCATGTGTGTATTGTGTATTTTGTGTGCCTTGGGTGTGTGGTTTATGGGTATCTAGCATGTGTATCGCATGTGGGGCTCTCTCGCATGTGTGTATTGTGTATTTTGTGTGCCTTGGGTGTGTGGTTTATGGGTATCTAGCATGTGTGTCGCATGTGGGTCTCTCTCGCGTGTTGTGTATTTTGCATTGTGTGTGTCTTGCGTGTGTGTGGCTGTGTTTAACATCACGTCCCCCGCCCCAAACTCTTACAATATTTCACGCTGCCTTGCGAGCCCTGTTCTTCGTTTGGGGACCCATCCCTGAACATCCTTGGCACTGCCCATGGGCCAGGAGCTCGCTTTGCCATCGCCTGTTTGCCTGGAGATGGCAGAGTGCCAGGCTAGAGTGTGCTTTGGAGAAATAATTATGAATCATTGCCTTCCGCGCTGTAATCTGGTTAATTCAATTTGTTCTCCACTACTTTCCCACTCGACTTCAATTTGGATCTGACTTGCCTTCCTCCAAGAACACGCTTTCCTTGAATGACTCTGGGCTTTTCTCTCTCCTTTCCCCGCATATTGGGTTATCTGTGAATTAGTGATGAAAGATGAGCTGCCCCTCGCCCTGCGCTGGTGTGGCACTCGTGTGCTAGGGCCGAGCCGGGAGATTGGCCAGCTCCTGGTTACACCACTTAACGAGATTAGGCCAAGGGTGCCTTTGAGCCCGGTTAGGGCACGCAGCCTTTAACCTCAGCATCGATTGCTTCCCAGGGACTGTGTGGAAGACAGTGGGCGAGACACTCCTCAGCATCTCCTTTAAATTGCTGGCCCAAAGCCCACGGAGATGCTATGTCTCCTACACCGGGGGTTCCCGCCTGGGCCACAACAACTTTATCTGCATACCAAGTGGATTAAAAGCCAGGGCCGGCATTGGGGGTAGCAGGCAGGGAAATTGCCTGGGGCCCCACGGCACAGGAGCCCCGCAAAGCTCAGTTGCTCGAACTTCGGCTTCCACCCAGTGCAGTGGGGCTTGGACTTCAGCTTCAACCCCAGACCCCTGTGAGTCCAACCCCGGCCCTGCTCTCTTCCTGGTTGAGAACCCTTCCCTACACCCTAAAGACTTCCAACCAGATGCCTCCAGCTCTTAAAGGCACAGCGCTTTATAATCCCAGGGAATACTCAGTAGGCATAACACTGTCGCAGGAGATGGGCAAACAGCCTGTGCCAAATCCCGCGTTCCTGATGGCTGGGCCGTTTCCTTGGGAGGGGGTGTTTCTAGTCCAATCAGTGCGCATGGAAGAGGGAGATTCTGGCTTTTCCACCTGCTAGACTAATCACTGGCGGCTGTCGGAATCGACAATCGTGAAATCCACAAGCGAAGCCCAAGGTTGTCATGCCAACCGCTTTGCTCTGGATCTGAATGAGAGTCATCGTTGCATGCCTCGCCCTTTACACGCACGGATCCAGCTTCCCAGGTGGCGAGATGGGTGGTATCAGGTTAGCTCTGGGGGGAAATGAGGCACAGAGAGATTGAATGTTTACAGAAGTTAGGCTTGTGGCAAGGGCACTGGACTGGAACTCGGGAGAGCTGGGCTCAGTTCGTGGCTCTGCCACAGACACCCTGGGTGACCTTGGGCAAGTCACGTAATCTCCGTGCCTCAGTTTCCCCTCTGTACACTAGGGATCCTCCTTCCTTTCTCCTGCTCTTGACATGTCCATTTAGACTGGAAACTCTGTCGAGGCAGGGAGTGACTCTTTGGCCCCAGGTTTAGTCAGGGCTTCTAGATGCTCTTGTCAAATAAATAAGGAAATAATTGATTTCTCCCAGCGTCCTGAGGGGCAACCGCTGTCCAAGATCAGGACTCAGAGCTCTTGGATCTCAGTCCACTGCCCCTTCCTCAACCTGCATTAACCCTTTCCTGGGGGCCTGTTTCGGGGCACAGCTTCCACGTTAACCCACAAAGGAGAAGTTTGTCAGCCCTGCCCACTCCCTGCCTCCCCGGAGTATCACAGACAGACCTCCCGTTGGATTCCCGTAAAATCTGCCCACCCCCACCTTTGTTCCCCTGTGGGGTCTCTGTGTATGTCGAAGCATCTGCTGCCAGGGGCGCAGAATGGCTGCTCCTCATAGAGTCACAGATTCCAAGGCCAGAAGGGACCACGGTGACCACCAGTCTTGATTTAAACGCGGTCAGCGATGGAGACTCCCCCACGAGCCTCGGTAACTTGTCACACAAGGGCCGATCGCCTGCACAGAATGGACATAACCAGGGGTAGCAGACGCCCCGCTCTGCAAACCAGGCTCTGGGACCCTCGTCAGCCCCAATGCAGCCAGGTGCAGCTCTCGTTGAATCCAGCCTTGTGTGTGTCTCTCTGTCCGTCTTCGTGTCTGTCGCAGGATCTGCCCCTTCCCCGGGGAGCAGCTCTACCATTCGAAGCAGGAACCGAAGTGGTGCTGGGCTGGCCCGGCAGGACGTCCCCTCCCTCCATGCCCGGCTTGGGCCAGCTGGGTCCCTCCCTCTGGCTGAGCTGGTTGGCGCTGGGCTGAGCCGCTCCCATCTGGACCTCTCCGAGTGCCGAGTTCAGCTGTTCCAGCTGCAAGTTGCCGGCTGCTGGCTGGGCTGGGCTGAGCTCCCAGCTGGGAGAAGAGTCAATTGGAGCGACACGCGGCTGGGAGCCGAGGTCCACCAGGGGATCCAGCACTGCTGGGTTCTATTCCTGTTGCAGTCTGACCTCGGGGAAGCCCCTTCTCTCAGCGCCCGATGTGTAGAATGGGGCTGATCCCCCATCCGGGCCGCTCTATTAACTTCTCAGGAGGCGCGTGGAGACCTTTGGATGAAAGGTGCCATGGGCGTGCCCAGTAGCCAGCGTGCCTCATGACCGTGTCCCCGGGCATCCATCTGCTGCCGTGACGGATAGCCGGCCCAGGCCCAGGGGATGAGGCCGATCAAAGCGGTGCTTTTAGAAAAGGAGCCAGGCCTTCTTGCTCGCAAAGGCCTGTGTGTGGCAGGCCGGGCAGTGCAGATGTGCTCTGTGGGGAGGGGACACCCCTTTACTTCCTGCTCCAAGGTCTTTCCAAGTGAAAAGCAAAGGCCGGAGGAGGAGGAATATCCCCCCTCCCCCCCCCAGCAATGTGGAGTTTAGGCGCGTGGGGAGGGAGTCGCATTAACAGAATTCATGCTGCCCGGCGTCAGCGGGAACGGGATTAAGCTGGCAGAGCTGGCATTTACAGCAGCTAATTGAATAAAAGGAATTTTTCCTCATTTGTTCCATATAGTGGTGGGGTGAAGGGGCTGGCTGCTCGGTGCCCTCCGAATGCCCTTCCTGGGCGCTCGCCCGCCCTGGGGGAGTTTAGGTAGGTGTCTTCGTGACTGCTAGGTGGGCCAGCTCCCATGCGTTCTGGGCCACTGAATGAAATGGCCACCTGTACTCTCCCATTGGCTTGCACTGCTGCGTGGGCCCTGGTTGGTGCAAGCTACATCAGGGCATTGTGACCGGGCGATCTCTGGGCAGGGGTGGCTGCGTGCGGGGAGTCTGGGGGAGGTGCGGGGCTCTATGCAACCCCGCGTTTGTGCCTCTTCCTGCGTGTCTGTGGGCTGGGCACCTGCGCCAGTTACAGCCCATCTCCTTAGCCACTCGATCGCTTCACAGCAGCAATAACGTGGTCACAGGCATGATCCCCTCCAAGAGCCTGCCTGGTCCCTGATGCCCCTGGGGTGGAGGCTGATTCCTGGGAAGGGCAGAGAAGTGCCAGACTCTGCTCTCGGCATCCATCCGGCTCCCTGGCTGCGTCTCACTCTGGTTATGGCTGTGTCTGCATTATTACTGGCCACAAACTGCCACGCAGCCCCCTCCGCCCGTTAGCTGGCATCAGCCTGTCTGCGCTCTGGGGGGCGAGCTGTGGCTGAGAGGCGGAGGGAGCGTTGGCTGCCCTGGTGCAGGGCTAACGCCAAGGGGATGGGATGCCCTTAAAGGGACAGTCAGGACACTTCGCCTGCGCCAGGAGCCATGTAAACTCCCATCTCTCCCAGCTTGGCCTCAATTCCCTTTTGCGGCCAGCCACAAGGATGCTGGGAGTCAGAACTGGGTTCTAATCCTGGCCCTGTCACCGGTTCCTGTGAGCCCTTTAGTGAGTGTCTCAGTGCTTCAGTCCCCTTCACAGGGGTAGTGCTACTGTAGAGAGCTGGTGTGTGTGTGTGCTCCTACTCCTACTATTTGATGGAATGAGGACTCTGTGTGTCTTAAGCCCTATACTGCTAACAGCCAATGGTGATTTCCCATTAGATCAAATGGCAGGGGACTGTGCCCCAGGAAAAGTTAGCATCCTCACTGTCATTGTGAAGTTCCAAGTAGCCACAGCATGTAGCGCAGGAACAGCTGTGAATCCCTCCACTGGCCGCAGATGAATTACCACCCTGGCCCAAAAGGGGCTGTGGGGGCTGAATTCATTAACATCTTTTAAGGCCCAGGCATTCCGCAGTTCCCCGATGGAAGTTGCTAGGACAGGGCAGAATGTGGCTATGGTAGAGTTTGGGGATAGTTTGCAAATAAACAGCGTGTGTTTGTGCCAGCAACATCCCCAACCCCAAAACAGCCCTGTGAGAAATGGATCCGTTGCTCCTTAAAAATAACACGGATAAGAAAAACCCCACCTTCCTGAACTCTGTCTGCAGGAACCTCGCTTCAAACGCTCTCAAATTAGAGAGGAAATTGAAATGATAACTTCTGTGGAGGGAAAGCAGCAGGTGTGGAGCGGATGCGACCGAATCAAGCAGTAATAGCCTCTCTGCTGTGCATGCCTCATTCGTCAGTGCCCCAGTCCTTCTCCACTGAGTGCTTATTTAGCGCCTTTGGGTACACAAGGGCATCTGTGTGTGTTTGTTCTCACTCCGGGCTAGGAGTGCCTTCCTAACCAGAGAAGCCACTCTGCCAAATTGACATTGTGGGCTCCCTTATTTAGCTCTAACACAGATTTGGGGAAAAGTGTCTTTCTCCATTTACAAATCCCAAGGGAACTTTTCTAGCTGCCAGTGATTCCAACCCAGCCTGGGATCTGAAAACCCATCTGGGTTCATTCTGTCTGTACGAGGAGTGACAATGCCGGAGGAGAAAGTACGTTCTCAGTGTTAGAGCAGGGGACTGGGAGACAGGACTCCGGACTCCTGGGTTCCGTGTCTGACTACACCACTTGCTCACTGCATGACTTCTCCGTGGCTCAGTCTGTAAAACGGGGAAGTTGAAACCAAGCTCCCAGCGATGTAGAGAGGATTAATTTAGGGGTGTGTGTATAAAGTGCTTTGAGATCCTCAGGCAAAAGGATCGCTCTGTGGGTAAAATAATCTTCATTTTGTGGTTGGAATTTAACTGACCTGCCCGCTGGGACGTGAATCAGAATCGAATCCAGTTTCCATAGCTGTATGGACTCCACAGGGCTTACAGGGATAAATGTTTGTGCCAGTCAAATCAGCAGCTCCAGGATTCGAAGACACGGATGTGTTGAGTAAGGAGGAGCTGTTGTAACAGCTATTTTCCTGGCCATACCTGCACCGGAGCTCTCCTTTGGGGCAGGGCCGGCTCTGGCTTTTTTGCCGCCCCAGGCAAAAAAGCCTCCAGCCGCCCTCTCCCCCCCCACCAGCGCGGCAGGGGAGGGCGGCCGGGGCCCCGGGGGGAGGGCGGAGTGCCCAGCCGGGGATCCGCTCTCCCCAGCGGCCAGAGCCGGAGCGCCGCACTGCGCCGCCCCCCTCCAGGTGCTGCCCCAAGCACAAGCTTGGTGGGCTGGTGCCTGGAGCCGGCCCTGTTTGGGGGCACGGTGGGTTCCACACACCCCGCAGCCCAAGAACTCCCTGCGAGATGCAGGTAGAAGCCCCAGCAGAGCCGGGAGCAGCTCGGCGGCTGTACAATCAGTCGCTGAGGCCAGGGGAGGACATCTGGAGCACTGTCACAGGCAGCCCCACTAACTGGTCCTCGGGCCATACACCATTGGGCTCGAAGCCCGCAGCTCAAAGGGGCTGCTGAATCCACGTACACTCTAAGTGCTGTGTGTTACTGTGGGTGAGGAGCCGGGAGCACAGGGTCGGGGGGGAACCACTTGTTTTCATCAGGCAGGGGCTGAATGAGGGGTACCCGGGGGGCTCTGCCTTCTCTGTGGAACAGGCTGCAGGTGTGAAGCAGCAGGGGCTACAGGTGGCCACCCGCTGGAGATTTCAATGCCCCGCTCCCCCCACAACTGACTCTCACACCGCATCGCGGAGCGTCCTTCCATGCCTCCCCCCCATACACCCTGAACCCCAAGGGCTGGGAAATGGCTGCATGCTGTGTCCACGCAACTAGCTTCCCAGGCAAATGGGCATTCCCCCCTCCCCCCCCGATCTCTGCCTTCACTCCCATCTTTCGGAAGTATTTTGTTCTGAGAATCTGATGGATTATAATAAATGTGTGCTGTAAAGCGGACAGGCTGTCAGCTATTAGTCTAATGCCAGGCTCCCAGATCCTCCGCTCTCTGCTCCTCTGCTGGGGGAGGGGTACAGTTCGTCATTTGTAACAATGCAGGGGGGGCGCGTGTCTCACATGGAGGCTGATGCGAGTTTTCTGCTGGTGGATCTGGAGACAAGGGGTTATTTATGCGCAGTGTATTTCCCCCGGAAAATCCTGCGGAGCCTGATTCAGAGTGGAGGTGCATGTGCGTGCGTGTGTGTGTGTGTGTTTGTGTGTGTAAGGTTGTTGTTTATTTCCCCCAGGGAAGTTCAGTTCAGATGCCTGTCTGCTTTTGGTGAGGTTTCTTCTTTTTCTGCAAGGTTTCCAGACAGAGAAATGAGGCAGGAGGTCAGGATATAGTCCCAGTGTCTGAGTGAATCATTGGGGTATTACCCAATTTCCTCCCGGCCCCTGACCTCTGAGATCCCTGATCTTTGCTCTGAATTCCTACAGCTCCTAATCTCAGCATTTTGCTCTCCGATAAGCCTTTCTCATTACCTCTCATTCCAGAGCAGAAGAACGTCGAAGGGGATTTCTGTAACGTTTCCTTGGTATGAATCTTATTCCTTTAAAAAATGCTCCTGGGGTTCAAATATTTGTAGCTACATAATGGGCCAAATTCCCCCTTTGTGTCACGCCGGTTACACCAGTGGCATCACCCCAGGAACGGCCGTTGTGTGTGAGGCCAAACTGCGGCGGGGTGCTACTGAGAACCCACTCACTAAAAGATGTCTCCATCCCATGTGCTAATTTCCCTGCTCTAAGCAAGTGGTGGTTGCTGGCTGTCTCTGTCCCAATATAGAGTCCCTCCACCCCACCCTTTGATTATCATGCATGAAGCGGCATCTGACCCTAATCCGGTTCCCCCTGCCTGGTGTGTCTGGCTAGGCAGGTACCACAGGCAACAGGAACGAGTTAGGTTTTCAGAAGCTGCCTGCAACTATAAATATCTTGGAGAGCAGCAAAATCTCCCAAGGGTTTGGCACTAAATATAGTTCTCTGCTGCATGAAGTCATTGCCATGGAGAACTGTTGGTTGGGGTCTCGCTGCTCCCTGCCTCCCTGTTAAAGAAAGGGTGGAGGAGGAAAAGAGGGCAGAGCGGGAGAGGCGTGCAGGAAAACCGTCGCGCACAGCAGGATGTGCAAAGGAGAAGACTCTCACGTAGCCAGTGGTACGGGGGTGTGGGGAGGGGTCTAGCGCGATGAAGGTGGAGACTCTGTGCTAAGCCCAGAAGAGCAAAGGTGGTTTTACCTCTTCACCAATGGAATTCTGGGCTGCTCTCGGGGCAGAGACGTTCCCCAGCATAAATTAGAGCAGCCCCTCCCACGGCGCCACCCAGAATCTCTGTAGCAGGAGGCATTATGGAGAACCCCTGCCCCGGGCCTGTCGCACCAGGACTTGTGATTGGCAGCTCTCTACTGTTCCCGCCCACTGCTCCTGCAACATCCCTTGCCATGCAAGTCCTGGCCTGCTCCAAATGGCTCTGTGAATGCACCGAGGTTCTGACATGCCGCCCCCTGCTATTCCGGTCCTGGGGAACACACACGCATGTGGATCTGACAGTGCACTTGAAACCTGACCCCCCCGGCCAGTGAAACTCCATTCCGACCTGCACCTTCCTCCCCAGCCATTCAAGTCTGTGACCCCACATGATACATCTTGATCCTGACCTGCAACGCCCCTTGCTATTCTGGGTTGGAACCCTCCTTGCTTAGCCCTGCTCAGTCATGACCTGTTATTCAGTCCTGGGCTTTTCCTTCTGGGTTTGCCACTATCAGTAAATTTACTGACTGTGAGTTTTTTTAAAAAGAGACATAAAAAATTTATAGCCATTGAAATTTGGCCGAGAAATTTATATCTCTGTAAAAATAGGAACGGTAAAAAAAGGAACAGTTAGAAAAATACGTTTTTTTCCCTTTTATTCTGGTGTAAATTCCCAGCCCCTCTGAGCACTCTCCATATTCTTTTTTTATTTTTTAATTCTAGAATGATTGAAAACAGTGGATTCTGTTTCTAAAAACAAACCCGCTGGGACCAGAAGCAGCAGCTATTACAAATCCCCCAAATTGCTTTCGAAACTTAATTTTGTGGATTGCGTGAGCACTTTCAAAATGTAATCTGGGTTTAAAATTACAGGGCACTGGAAAGGGTCATTGCAAAACCAAAAAAAGACTAGGATCAGCGAGCCAAAATGAAGCTGGCTAGTACCTGCTGAGTGGGAAGGGATTAGCATGTCTTGTCTGACTCTGAATAAGAAGTGCGTGCGTGTTTGACATTCATATAGTATGAATATATTCACACACACACACACACACACACACACACACACACACACACACACACTTTCCAGACTGCCCTAGCTGGATATTTGTTTTCGCTGCAGCGTGGGTAGTCTGGTCCCTACTCCATGATTACTTTACTCCAAATTCTTTAAGGATCAGAGCTTGTTGCCTCGTTAAATGACTCCAATTTGCTGCCCCAGCTCAAATCGGCTTAGGGCTCTCTCTTATGATACAGGTCACTGCAACAGCACCAAGGCCTCGTTGCGTAACACAGAGCTGGCCGTGTATGTAGCAGCTTGACTGAGGGAGGATTGCATTGTGGGTAGTTATTTGTATTGCGGATGGCAGCTCCGAGGGACCCAGGACTGTGTTGTGCCAGGTGCTGTACAAAGAGAACAAAGAGATTGTCCCTGTCCCGATGATCTTACAATCTAAGTGTAAGACAGGAGATAGTGGATGGAGACGGATGGGGGAACCCAAGAAGACAATGAGACAGTACTAGTCAGCAGTGTTCCCTCTAATTTTTCCCACCCATGTGCGGAATGACTCATCACCTTCGGATCGGTGCACATAACAAAATTCATGTGGTAGG
Source organism: Trachemys scripta elegans (assembly GCF_013100865.1). Classification (NCBI taxonomy): domain Eukaryota; kingdom Metazoa; phylum Chordata; order Testudines; family Emydidae; genus Trachemys; species Trachemys scripta. Next base: position 14,802,857 of record NC_048317.1, on the reverse strand, counting down.
GGTGGGGCCAAGGAGTTCAGAGTGTGGGAGGGGGCTCAGGGCTGGGGCAGAGGTTTGGGGTGGGGCTCCATCTGGGGGTTTGGGCTGTGGGGTGGGGCTGGGGATGAAGGGCTCAGGGCTGGGGCAGAGAGGTGGGCGCAGGGGGTGAGGGCTCCGGCTGGGGGTTCAGGCTCTGGGGTGGGGCTGGGGATGAGGGCTCAGGGCTGGGGCAGAGGTTTGGGTGCAGGGGGTGTGGGCTCCAGCTGGGGGTTTGGGTTCTGGGATGGGGATGAGGGGTTTGGGGTGTAGGAGGGTGCTCTGGGACTATGGCAGGGAGAGAGGGATCCCTGCAGCGCTGTCTCCCCGCAGCAGCACCTGGGATGGGGGGAGGTGGGAAGGGAGGCATGTCTCCCTGCCACTGGAGCTCTGGGGCTGGGGCTGCAGGATAGGTGCCCCTCCCCCAGCCGCTGCAGGTCTGGGCTGCAGGCTGACTTAGGGAGGGGGAGGGCGCCCCTCCCCTGGCAGGTTGGGGGCCAGGTTAGGTGGGGGCTGGAGGAGGGGCGCCCCTCCCATGGCAGGTTGGGGGCCGGGCTAGGTGGGGGTCAGGGAAGGGGCGCGCAGCTTACAGGGTACATATCTGGCCAGCACGATAGGCAGGTCTCAGACCGCAGCTGCGGTCACGTTTTGGGTGGGCATCGCAGCAAAGGAGAGTTTGCAGGAGGAGAAGGAGGTGGATTTGCAGATATTCACGGGCGAGAACACAAAGGTGTTTGTGGGAAATTTTCAGAAGTGGGCCATGGACACAGGTCTGATTGGCAGAGGGGAGGCGGGCGTTGACAGCTGGATGGTGAATGAGACATGGGTGGGGATAGCAACAGAGGCAGTGATTCCAGCCAGTGGTTTCTGAAGACTCCAGGAGGAGCGATGCACGCCAGTGGCGACGAAGTCTTTTGCAGATTGTCCATGCGGCTGCGTTCCTGCACTTTTGTTCAGCAGCCAGCGGGACAACAGATGTCCCCTTGATGCAAGGTTCAGGACCAGCTATGCTTAGCACCTTATGGTCCAGTAAGTCTAGATGTATAAAAGGTCACATAAGTCATGCATAGCGTGATCTTCTGACAGCACATAGGACGGAGAGCTTGGTTCACTGGCTGTTTGTTACTTAAACGTCACTTGGAGCCAAAAGAGGAACCTTAAAGGGCAGGAAACTGATGAGCAGAGTTGTGTGACACAGGGAAAACCTTTTCGTGATGTGTGCAGTTCTTGCTTTAGGGAGATTTTGCATCTGTACAATTTTTCCTTATTGTGCAGTATTATGTCAAAGCAAACGGGTGGTAGGGGACGTGTGGAATGCCGTGTTCAGGTTACGGTGAAAATTGATCTTGGTCTAACTGAAATGTAGAAAATGTCCCCTTGAAAAATAGGGCCATTTATGAAGGCAAAGTGGCCTGTTTTGACCTGAAGATGTGTGTGATTTAAACCCAATAAATGAAAACACTCTCAGTTTCTTGCAGCTGCTTTTGTCAAATTGGGCCATTTTCACAAAATCACAGCGAAAAGAAGCCAAAGGCTCTGAGGTTAATCCAGTGTTTGCTTGTGACTCTTTCAGTCTTGCCAAGCCCAGGCATTTAAAAATCATCAGTCAGGCCTCCCCAAATCGTGAAACTTTAAGAAATGATAAAATTTGGGTTCCTTTTTGTTGGTTTCTGAGCTTTTGGGGGTCACATTTTCAAGCTTTTCCCTGTAACCTGGAGGACTAGAAAGTTTTTTTTTAACATGAAAGCCGAGATAATCGTGTAACACCCTTTATTCCGGCACATGAGGCTTTAAGAAACCCCCCCAGCATTGTGAGACTTGCCATAAAATCATGAAAGTTGGCACCAACTGCTATTTTGCATGGAAACCCAGGACTCTTTTCAAAGGGGGAAGGGCTGGGTGTATGGTACATCAAAGAGACCACTTTGGATTTCAGTGAGGAATTTGAAAATCAAGCTCCCAGAATCCAGTCCTTCCCTGAAATGGTTAAAAGTGACATTATCTGTACTAGTTACCAAGAGACTTAATTTAAAAAAAACCCAGTGACTTCTATATTCTTTCCAAGGAAAACTAGTCACTGCGCGACATCCTCCACTCCTCACTCAAGCGGGCCAGTAGCTGTTAGTGGAATGATCTGGGTGAGAAAGGGAGAGCGGGATGTTGTGCAGTTCGCCAGCTGCAGCAGCAAGCCAGATGTGGTGTTTATTAAGCTGTCGTAATTTGGTGCCACCCCCGTGCTGTGGATTTTGCCCCCTATAGAAATCTGGCTCCTCCTCAAACTGCAAAACCATGTAGCAAAGGAAGAAAAGACTTGACTTTCTTTCTAATGGTGCTAACAGGGGGCTTTGAAATGCGGCCGTTCGGATGCAGTGGCAGGACTCCCTGACTCAGCCAGCCCCAGAGGACTGTGATTTAGGAGGGAGTTTGCAGGCAGACAAGACCCCCAAGAGCTTTGGAGTAAATCTAAACATCTGAATCGCTGTTTGTCTCGGTCAAATTATGCTCTGGCGAAGCCGACCGGCCCAGGGGAGGATGGTCACTGCTGAGCAGTGCTGCCTGGTGACGTAATGCCTGCATGAGCCGCAGGAGAGGCGGGCCTTGCTCAGGGCTCTGCTCCTACCCCTGATCCTCCCCTCGCTCTGGGGCAGTTAGTGCTGCTGGCAGAAGGAGCAGGCGCAGCCCCTTGCGCGCTGAAGTGCTAGGAGCCGAGTTCAGGATGCAGGAGGGAGGCTTTGCCCTGTGTGAATGCACCCCCCCCCCCCCGCCCCAAATCTTAGCTCCCAGGTCGCCCTGGGATCCGCCACTGTCCTTACCCCAAAGCCTGGCCATGCCTCTGATTTAAAGCGGGGTTTCGGTAGCATCTCATCCCTTTGCAAAAGTTGTGGGGGGGCGGGGGGAGTGTTATTGAAAGCTCCTTAGTGAGGGGCATAAATCAGCACCTGCCTTGAATACAAGGCACTGCCTGGGTATCCGCACAGCAGGGGCTAAACTTCCCACCATGCACCGGGGTCAGTGGGAGGATTCACTAGGTCTGGTCTCTCTAACAGCTAGGTCAGGCAGCAGGAAGGGATGCCCAGCAGGTCGCTATGGAAATATCCAGGGCCACATGAGGCCTTTGGCATCAGCCGGCTGGGGTGTGGGAAGGTCGGGGGGCGAGGGGTGTCTTCCAGGGACTCGGATGGAGCTGGCAGGATGTGTGGGTGGGAGATAGGATCAGGGAGTGGCTGCACTGTTTAGTCTCTGCTCCCGAGCCACTGACAGAGCACCCGGCTGTCTCCTTTGATCACAGGCAGCATCTGGCAGCGTGGAGTCGCTGGGCCCGTCACCGCGTGCCGGGGAGATATGGCTCCCACGCAGCACCCATTAGGGCTGTGTTCTCTTGTGCCTGAATAATGCTGAGACCACTGCAGTCACTACAGCACGGGTCTGGCCCCGGGGGAGGCCCGGGCTGTGCGCTCGAGCGAGGCTGCAGGGAAAGGCTGCAGTCAGCCACCGCTCTGTACCGCAGCCTTGTTCCTCAAGGACGCGGGGACGGGAGTGTCTCCCAACTGCCCTCTCCATCCCCCATCCTCTCACAGGCGCCACACGTCAGGCCTCGCTGCCTGCCAGGAGCAATCGGGCTCCACACGAGCTGCCTCCGTGCCAAGTTCTTCCTGCAGAGCTCGGTCCTTTTCCCTCCCCACTGCTCTCCGGGTCCAGATGTGCATGAACCACTCTCGCTTCTCCCTGCCCTCTCCTCCTTCCCTCCCCCCGTCACACACACACACACACACACACACGCTGCTCCCTGCCCTCCCTCCCCCCCCGGCACACACATCCCCCCATCTCCTCCTGTGACACGCACACACACACACACGCACACACACACATGCACACACACACACAGCTACTCCCGTACCTTTGCACTACGCTGTTCATTTCTTCTGTAAATACAGCCTCAGCAGGCTGCGAACTCACTCCCCTGTCAATCATTTGTGCACCTCTTACTGATTTCCCATCCGATGGCTGGCGGTTGCCTGTGTGAAATGAACTGGTGGGTCTCAGTGTGGTTCCCAGCGGGGGGAAGGGGCTCTCAGTGTAGGGCCAGGGGTTCTCTTGGCGGTGTAGTTAATCCACCTCCGCGGGAGGCGGTAGCTGTGTCAATGGGAGTCGACGGAGTGCTGTCTACACCAGGGGTCAGGCCGATGTGACTGCATTGCTCACAGGGGCGGATGTAGTTACACCGATGTCAGTTTGTTGTGTAGACCTGGTCTAAGGTGAACTCACACCACTGGAGGCCACGTCTGCACTATAACCTTTCATCGGTAGAACTACGTCGCTCAGGGATGTGAAAAACCCACACCCTGAGCAATGCAGTTACACCGATCTAACCCCTGGTGTAGACAGTGCTATGGCAGCTGGAGGGCTTCTCCCGTCGCCATAGTGACCGCCTCTCGGGGAGCTGGATTAACTGCACTGATGGGAGAAGCTCTCTTGTCGACGTAGGAGTGTCTTCACTGAATCGCTACCGTGGTGCAGCGTTTTAGGTGTAGACTTGCCTGGAGTGCCAGGCCAGCACCCTAACAACAAGCCAACCCTTCTCTCTCTGCTTCGCCCTGTTGTCAAATGCATCATGTGCGATTTCGCTTTGGTCTTTTAAGGCTTCAAAGTAGCAAATCGAAACCAGCTGGGGAAGGGGGTGACTGTCGTGAAACTCCTTTCAGCTGAGGCGGGAGATGTGTGCTCACAAATCAGAGCGTGGAAGAGGACAGCTGTTTCACTATTGGCCGTGCGGTTTTTGCACTGGTTGGAAGGTCTGACAGCCCTGGAGACAGAAGGTCTCTAGCCACAGGACAGGGATGGCCTGGCAATTGGTCAGTGATCACACAGTGCTGAAGGTGCTTGCAAGAGTTCTGCTTACTTCTGTATCTGGTTCCCTCCTCTTCTAAGTGGCTGGCTTCACACACAAAAGAACTTCACAATACTGTACCCCACCCAGTCCTGCTTCCTGGGATGCTCAGCCCTTAAAGAAACAGTCACCATTACCACATCAGTGAGCCCCACGTCTGTGTTGGAGGGACCACCTCTAGGATGGAGAGGGGAAAGCATTCTTTGTGACTAAGGCTAAGATTTTACCTTGGATATTTTTATTAAAAGTCATGGACAGGACACGGGCAATAAACAATAAATCATGGAAGCCGGAGCCCCACCATGTGGGGCTGAAGCCCAAAGCCTCTGCCCCACTGTGGGGGACAGAATCCTGGAGTCCCACTGCCCGGGGCTGAATTCTTGGAGTTTTCAGGAAATGGCGGAGGTCTCATAAAATCACAGAATCCGTGACCTCCTTGAGAGAGTCGTAGCCTTATCCGGGACCCATTCAGTCCCGGGGCTCTCTGCTTAGGCTGCCAACAAGGCGGCCAGTAAGAGCAATCGCATTGTCCTGTGTGAGCATGGGGGTGGTGTGGGATGTGGACATGACTGACCTGGCCTGGCGTCTTCGTGATGAGGACCAGGCTCTGCGAGGAACTGGATTGACACCTACCGATTCTTTGCGCGCAGGCCACCAGCCAGGGATTAGGCTCTATAAGGCGATGGATTCAGACCAGTGCCCTAGAGACGGAGGCCCCCACGGCTCCAGCTTGAAGCCCCTGAGGCCTCAGGCTCCTCTAATAACTGCCCAGAACTGGAATAAAGTGACAGGGGAGCCGTGTGCTTGCGAAGGTGGATTTACTCCTTGTCCCCGGAGAGGCGAGGGCCAAGGGGGCTGGAGGTGTCATCCCTCCCCGGGGGGTAGGGAAGAAGGGCCCAGCTCCCTTGGAGCTCTGGGAAGGAGGCTGAGAACATGCACCAGCCAAGCCTGTTGCTGGCGCACGGTTTACCCAGCTGCATGGAAGCTGAGCTCCATTGACGAGGCAGCCGAGTTCTCCCTGCGCGGCCACTCCAGCCGCCATGAAAGGAGGCTTCTGCTGTGAGTGGCATTTAAGTTAAGTGATAAGGTGTCTCAGGAGAACAGGAAATTAAGCCTGTCTGTTTTCTACCTACTCTGGTGACTCCACACCTGACAATGGGGAGGTGGTTGTCAATTGCAGATTGCAGCCCCCTGGCTGCATGGAATTCGGTTTCAAGAGGCAAGGAAAATGTCTTTGAGCTGGTTTGATTTGGTTTGGTTAAACGTCCTGATCTCGGTATGCTCTCTGCCCTGCCAAACCTGGGAACTGCAAATGATTTCTCTCCCTCACCCTGCACAAGATTTTGTTCCCCTTTAAGCCAAGAGCTCCCACCAGCCCCGGAGAAAGCATTCGGGGACGGTTGTGGGTGGTAGAGTATTTTCCAGACCGAGAGCCAAATTAATTTGGAACCAGATGCTTCGGGCTCGATTCCCAACAGAGCTCAGCACCCACCCTGCTGAGAAGCTCTGAAAACCCAGCGCCTTGTTTTAGTGCCTGAATTGGAGTCCAGCTCTTGACTTGGAGAATGCCTAGACTGCAGTCCCAAGGCGTGATCGCAGCCCCCTAGCATGGAGCAGTGACGCTGGGGCAACACGAACAATTCCCCAGGGGCAACACAGCAGTGACGCTGGGGCAACACGAACCATTCCAGCGCCCTCGCCAGCGAGATGAGAGCTAGCTCAGGTACATTGGCTGGCACTGTAGTCACACCCAGGGGTTGCAGGCTAGACATAGCCGTAGAGTTGCAAGGAAATTGCAGCTCCCATGGAAGTCTGTGGCGCTCCAGTGCCTCTGAAAATCAGGCCCAACGTTTGTACACGTTCACAGTCTTGCTAACCTCCTTGCTCCTGTGGTGCCAGCCCCAGAGCAGCAGCTTAGCAGGGGCGGAAGGATGGCGTGGGACTCTGGAAACCTGGCCTCAGTTTCTGCCGTGCCACAGCCTCGCTTGGCAAAATCACTTCATGGTTTAGAGTTCTCTCTCTGTCCGATGGGGATAATAGCAGTGGCCTGGCTCCCCCAAGGGCTGTGAGGATAAATGCATTGGATTGTGAGGGGCTCAGATACCATAATGGAGGCTACGTACGTACCAAACAAATGTTGTGTTTACACTATTTGCCAGTCCTCTCCCTCCTATGTAGTGGAAACCATTGGACAGTCACTGGGGGCTTCCCAGCCACTGGTCCCTGGCCAAAAGGGGGGTCAGGAAATCACTACACACTCTGCCAACTCAAAGTTCCTCTGGAGTTTCAGCTGGAGAAGTTACTTGCCGCTGACAGTGGCAAACTAGTATATAACGATCAACCTGTGAGACTCACTGCTGCAGGAGTCTTTTGGGACAACGTTTATAGCTGGGTTTTGAGAACAGCCTGGATGACGTTCATGACCATTAATAAATACACTCCTGCTAAGATGAGGGTAACAAGGAGTAAGCTCCTTGCTGAAGGGCTCAGGAAGACGTTTTTCCCCAGCTAGAACGGTACAGTTGGCCGGGTGCATTAATCCCCTCCCCTTCTTTCTCTGAAGCTTTAGATGTTGGGACTGGAGCCCACATACTTGCTAGGCTATTTGTCCATCTGGTATGGCAATACTTGTGTCCAGACCCAGAGGCAGCTACATTTCAATCCAGGTGAACCTGTTCATTATAAAAACTTTGCACGGTTCTAATCAGCCATCCTGATCTTTATTTCTAGCTCACTGTGTGGCTTACGGGGATAGGGTCAGATAGTCCAGTGAGTAGGGCACCAGACAGAGTCAGGAGATCTGGGATCTAGTTTCAGTTCTGCCACTGACCTGCTGTGTGACTGTGCGCAATTTGCTTCACCTCCTTGTGCCTCAGTTTCCTCATAGAGAGAGTGATGTGGCATCGATCCTTGAGGGGGCCACTTAGGGAGCTGGGGCAAAATCAGTACTTGGTCCTGCTAGTGAAGGCAGGGGGCTGGACTCGATGATCTTTCAAGGTCCCTTCCAGGTCTAGGAGATAGGATATCCTTTATAAATGTTTGTCCAGTTATTATCAACTGTAATATAAAATAAACAAATGAAATTAAAAAAAAATGTTTCCATCGACTTGAAACAATTTTGTTTATTTTGTTTTGGGGGAAATTTCAAACTTTTATGTTTGGCTCCAATTCCAAAGAAAACCAAATTTGGAAATTGGGGGCGTTCTGTGAAATGGTGAAATATTACAGTTACACAACAAGAAATCGATTCCAAGGCCAGAAGGAACCATTGTGATCACCTAGTCTGACCACAGGTCATAGGACTCCCCCAAAATAATTTCTAGACCAGAGTTTTTAGACAAAGGAGGAGAGTAGAAAAGAATAGTTCAGAGAAAAGAGCGGCCAGTCCCATCTGCAATATCCTCATCTTATCTCAATGGGGCAACGGATCCACCACCGTTTGTCTTTCCAGGACTTAAAATGCAGGGTGGAAATCTTAGACATTCCCCTGGAGGTGGAACTTCTTCCCCCAGGGGCTGCAGATACTTTAAATCCTTGCCAATGCAGGAACCCAGAGCTACCAAACTCCTCCCTGCTCAGGTGCCTGGTCAGAGCTGGCTAGTGCAATGCAAACAATAGTTTGTGAAATGAATATTGGCCTTTCTCCCTCACCGGGGTTTCCAGCGTCATTTCTAATACAGACAGTGGAGTGAATGCTGCACAAACGCCTGAAAGTGAGATGATGCTACTTGGCAATGATTACATTTATTTTAATGGAAAAAACTGTATGTGTACAGAAGCAAGTTGGCTCCTTTGGTTGTTAAAGGCAGTTGTTAAAGAATCACTGGGATGTTACATCACCCGTGCAAAAAAATTGCTATAAATGAGAAATAGCGTGCGTGTGCGCACACATTGATACTGTGCTGTTTACCATCTGAATGGCTCCCAAACATTTATTGCCTCTAGAACATCCCCATCAGTGTGGTAGTGAGTTCCCTCCTTACAGGTGGGGAAACTGAGGCACACCGTGGTTACGGGCTGCTTTTCAGCCGTGCTGCTCAGCAGTTGCAGCTCCTATTGACTCTACTGAGAGTTCTTAGTCCTTTGCACTTCCAAGAAGCAGGTCCGGAGTTTGTCTGAGGCCACAGAGCAAGTCAGCGTCTGTCCCGGGAGCAGAACTCGGGTGTACCAGGCTCTCAGTCCTGCGAATCGATCGACAGAGACACAGTGTAAAGGGTTGTCAACTCGCTGCAGTGGCCGTGTCGCTGCTGTATGGAAAGTTTGGGATGCCCAGGTTGCTGCTATGTGTGAACTGTGCCGCTTTGAAAGCAGAGTGCTGCCTGCCGCTGGGCTCCCGGCTTCCCTTGATCTGAGAGGGGTGGCCCAGACTGGCTCTATGCTAGTCAGAGCTCTCTGGATTGCCTAGTTTGGGCCTGATCCTAGACTCATTGAAGCTGCTGGCTGTTTGGCCTTTTATTGGGGCAGGATCTGGCCCATTTTAAGCCTGTCACCCAGTGGAGGAACGCAGATCCTGGAAGTCGGCTGTCTTTCCCTGCTTTGTTTCGCTGTCTCCCCCAGGCAGGTGGCTCCAAGGGTGCGTCTACACAGGGAAATTAACCACAATAGCTATTTTCTGGCTTAGCTTAATCAAGTTAAAGCTTAACTTCCAAATGAAATCCGAAAACGGCACTCTTACTCTGGATTCAATTTGTCTACACGGGGAGCTATTCTGGAGTAGCTACAGCACTGTAAGGCCACACTCTACATGACAATTTCCCCATGTAGATAAAATCACCTTCTCTGGTCCTGGATCCCACACCAGTGATCACACGCAGCATTCCAACAGAAGTCACTTACAGGGCAGCACGTGCTCATTCGTGAACTGCCTAGGCAGCCGTACAGACCCAGCTGGTCGGGTCCCTCCTCTCTACACTCCCCAAACGGTCAGCGAATGCACCCCTTGCAGCTCCACAGTTAAGCAGGCTGGGGAAAGTAGGTCGTGTGGGCAGGCTTTGTCCTACATATGTAAATCACGTCTATTTATGGTCACTGGCGTGACTGCAGGATCTGGTCTCTCTCCCTCGTTCCGTCTTTGGGTGCAAGTGGTTTGTTCTGAGGCCATCTCAGGCTGGGTGTGCGCCATGCTTTGCAGTGCAGTGCCTTCGCTGTTCCTGTTTGCTAGCACTCAGTAATGAATGTCAGAGGATCAGCAATCCGCTGTGCTGTGTGGTGTGAAATAAACACGGCACTGGGGTTGTGTTACATCCGCATCACTTGTCAAGTAAAGCTAGAACAGCCAAGGGAGTCACTAGTGACCAGCTACCAGGGAAGCATCATTTGTGCTAGGGCCTGGGGGTCAGGACTCCTGGGTTCTATTTATGGTTGTGCTATTTGCTCTCAGCATGATCTCGGGCAGCTCACTACAGAGTAGAGCCAGGCACATTTTTTTGACTGAAACTTTTTTTGGGGGGTGAAAAAATGCAAATTCAAGTGGAGCGAAACATTTTGCAAATGTGTGTCAATTGGGCAAATTGTGTCGGTCAAAAAAACCCAAAACCAAACCGCCCTTAATAATGTCTGAAAAAGTCTCAACAGTTTGTTGTGACATTTTAGAAATGAAATATGCTGACTTTGGGTTTTGATATTTACCTTTTCATTTTATTGTTTTTAAAAAGGAAAAATAAAAAGCTCAATGTTGAAACAAAAAATTTAGTTGGACCTGAAACTATTCTTTTCGAATTTGCAATTTGCTGATAATTTTGAAAAGTCTCATTTTCCTGTCGACCCCAAACCAAATCCTTTTTAGATTTTTTTTTCTTTTTCAAAATTGCCCCCAAACCAAAAAATACATTATTTGCACAGCTCTAATTACAGGGGAACAGAAGGGCTCTGGGCTCTTGATTCGCTATATAACCCAGGTGCCCTCTTATCTCACAACGGATGCCACCGTTGGAGTGGATTGCTGGGGAGAGGTTACAAGACCTGGGCTTCCACTTCCTGAGTTGAATGGGACCTTCTACCTACTTATTTAGATACTTACCATATATACTCACTCATTAGCCCGTTCGTTTATAAGCCGACCCCCCAAGATGGTTAGGTAAAAATAGCAAAAAACTATATGACCCTTTCATAAGCCGACCCTATATTTCAGGGGTTGGCAAACTTTGGCTCCCGGCCGTCAGGGTAAGCCGCTGGTTCGTTGGGACATTTTGTTTACTTGGAGCGTCTGCAGGCATGGAGCCCCTCAGCTCCCTGTGGCCGCAGTCTGCCGTTCCCAGCCAATGGGAGCTGCGGGAAGTAGTGTGCCACTTCCCGCAGCGGCCGCAGGGAGCCGAGGGGCTCCGTGCCTGCAGACGCTCCAGGTAAACAAAACGACAATGTATTAGATATTCAATTCAATGATTCCGTAGAGTTTAAAATCATCAAATTTTGGTGTAGACCCGTTTATAAGCCGACCCCCTGTGCTCTCTGATACGTCACTTTTTTACCAAAAATATTTGGCTTATGAACGAGTATATATGGTATGTGGCCTCCATCGCCTCACATCCTAACAGAGCAGCGTCTTGGTATCTCAAATAGCAATTAGAATCGCAATCTCTCTCCGGCCCAGTTAGCAGCTGAGAGCCCGTTTAGTGTATAGTCTCTGATTAAGAATGCAGGAAGCCTTAGAACAGACTTCCCTCTGCTTCTCATACTAGCAGTGTGGGGCAGGCTACCTTTATAGCCCGGTGGTAAATTTGTGACCACTTAGGACAGAGGGCTTCTCCACCGCAACACAGAGGAGCAATTCTGGTTCCACAGAGCTCTTAGCAGCCGCAGAGCCAGAGTCAGTTCCCCCATTTGTTGGTGTGGGTCTTTCTCCCAGCAACAGGGAAGAGAAAACCCTTAAAAAAAAATGGTTGTAAAAGCAAGAAACTTGGCAGGGGGACTTGGCGGCAGATGCGTTATCTGAATTCATTCTTGGAAATTGACTAGATTTTCAAGTTGACGGTGCCCCTTTAAATCAGAGCAGGATTACTCAATAGACCTAATTCATATTGGAGTCCCTCGGAAAATAACAGAAGGCTCCAGGCTGCTAACACGTTTGAATTTGGCAAGCGCAGCATCTTAATCAACATCCATTAAAATTTTCATGACAGCTTTGGGGGGGGAGAAAAAAAACTTCTTCCAGCCAACGATACGTGAGCTTCAAACGGAGTGTCTGACTGTCAGGGACAGGGGTTTGCAGAGCTCCAGCCTTGACTAATTACTTGTAATTAAGCTCCAGCAGGAGCAGGGAAAGGCCCAGCCAGCAAGGGGCTCCCCCCTTCCACACCCTCCCCAGCACTTTTGGGGAATCTGCGATGGTGAAGAGAAAATCTGTATTAATCTGCAGCCAGCAGAACAGTGCCCGGGAGCCACTAACATATTCCTGATTAATCATTATTAGGAGTTTCATTATCCATACGAGATACAGATTGGGAGGGGCCTCAAATAATTGAACTGCAACAGTTTTAGGAGTAGATATTAGGAGACCGTTATTGCAGCTTTCCTTGCCAAAGCAAGTGGAAGCTTTTCCCTTTTAATGCTTGTTAAATATGCTGCAAATTAAGCCTCCCTCTCTGTCTCACTCATTCTGATTAATTCCCATAATTGTGTACATTTCTTCCCCCTTTTTGTCACACAATATGGCAATGCACCATACATGGATTCTGTAGTGTGAGCAGATTTTAATGAAACTCCCCATACACCTGTTGTGAAAGGGGCAAATTTGGGATGCTATAATGGTCACACCTGCACAGATTCACATGCACCTGGACCACCTGCCAAGCCTATGTTTGCACCCGCATGTAGGCGGGAAGTTGTGGCTGCAATGGGCATGGTGTTGCAACCACAGCAGAAAACGTTGCTCTGTAATTCCACAGGAACAGCACTATTCATGGGAGAGCAAGGGGCAGGCACTGGACTGGGAGTCAGGAGACTGGGGTTCAGGTCCTGTGTCTGCCACGAAGTCATTATGGAATCTTGGGTGAGTCACTTTCTGTTTCCCGTCTGTAAAATGAGAGATTGCTCCTTCCTTTGTCTTGCCTAGTTAAAAGCAGCGACTGACTGCTGCTCGCTACGCGTTTGTACAGCGCCTAGCGCAATAGGGCCCTGATATCAGCTTGGCTTTCTAGGTACGACCATAAAATGACTAATAATAATACTCTCAAATAGCTGCTGTGCGGGAGAGAGTGGTTGTGCTGTGGGGATCTGTAGGGGGAAATCAAACAGTGGTGTTGGGCTTTGTGTATCATGCGGATGCCAGGGCCATGGAAATGGGCCTTTGGGTCGCTTTAGACACTTCAACTGACCCTGATGAGACTTCTTCATAATATTTTATGTTTCGTTGTTTATCATTTTAATTACAGACTTGTTTTGTGGTGCTTTTTACTATACAGGGCTTAAGGGCACTTGGTGATGTACTGTATGAGTGAAAGCACCTTGTGGAAGCTAGACATCAAAGCCATTTCGCATACGTGCACTGGCTTTTGTTATTGCAGGGTGGCTCAGGCGGGCTGGGGCTGCACAGACTGGTTTGCTCGGGAGCACTGACGGTGATTTCCTCCCCCGGTAAAGGATCACAAGGTCTTTTCCAGAAGAGCTTTTAAAATGAATTATGGAGTAATATGTTTGTAGGTTGGGAGTAGCCACCTTGTCCCAAACTTTAAAGCTCTGTTGTTATCAAAGCACCGGTGTTTCTTGCAGATAAGAGGAATAATGGAGTGGGCAGAGGGTTTCCAGTAGGAAAAAGCCTTCTCAAAGGGCTGTGAGAGCGCAGGCATCCTGAACTAGCTCTGCTCCTTCTCCTTGGAGTCAGACCCCTCTGAATTTAAAGGTTCCCAGCTAGATTCCTTTTAGAAACCCACTGAGACCAAACTGTTGCTCTCCAAACCGAGGGTATCTCTGCGCTGCCGGAAAAGGTGTGCTCTTAACGCGGGTTAAGATAGCAGTGAAGATACGGCAACTCGATTTTTAACTCGGGTCCGCAGCTTGCGTCCACCCCAGGCTGCCCTACAGACAAACCTGAGTTAAAAGCCTGGGTCTTCACTACTGTTTGAACCTGAGCTAAGAGCAGGTCTTTTTTTGCAGTGTCGACATACCGTTAGCGACCTTCCTAATTGCCACCACCTCAGTTAACCCAGCAGAAAAAAACGGATTTCCGTTGAGAACTATCTCTAGTCTGAGTTAAAGGGGCAGAAAGTTCTCACCATCCTTTGGTGGCCCCAATGTGGAATGACTTGGTTAGTGTGAGCCCAGTTGCCATCTCAAATGACCGCCGTAATGACCAGCACCGTTTGGAGACCGCCCCAGCAGAGAGGTTGGTGACTGAGCTCCCGGTTCTTCCCCAGAGGGCATCCTTCCAGCCGCTGAGGGGATTCACACAGGCAGGGTAGCTTGCACTTTCCTTGCTGGTGGAGAGGAAGTGTCAGGATGCAGGCACTAGAGCTGGGCAGACAGAGACAGGAGGACTTGTAGATATTTTGGTGTCTCCCTTTTCCCAAAAGCACCAGGAAGGCTCTGTCAGTACATAGGTTAAGACACCAGTAGATGGTGCCCAAGAATATTAGCCCAGTTCCTGGATTCTGTAGGACCAATAACACTGGTTGTGCAGGTCAAATGCCTTCCTCGGGCAGCTCTCTCGATTTTCTTGTCACCAGTATGCTTCTGAGAGCGGACATGGGTTCGCGCGATTGTCCTGGGAAGTGCATTTCAGCAGAGCTGGGTGGGAAACCGTTTTCCTGTCTTGTGAATATTTCTGAGTTTGAATTATTTTCCCGTCGCGAAGCGAGACCAAAAAAAATCAAAATCTCAAAAATAGTTGTGATCCGAACATTTTTTTCCTGTGTTTTGGGGAGAATGTTGAAACATTTTGATTCGCTTTTGATCCTTTTTCTTTTTTAACCCTTTTCAGTCTAATTCGCTTAAATTCTGAAACAAAAAGTCATTTAAAACCAGAAACTTGTTTCAACACCATCAGAACTTTTCCTCGACATTTTTTCGAGTGGGGAAATTTGTCGAATTCGACCCTGTTTCATGACATTTCCATTGTGATGAATCAGCATTTTTGACCAAAAAATATCCTTGAAAAATTCCTGATCATCTCCAGATTCCAGGTCTTTGCTGCGGCCCCTTTAACAACAAAACTGTGAGGTTCATTCCAGGAGGAACGAAAATGCACTTCAGAGGGAGGCAAGAATAGCTTGGAAAGTTACAGCCTGCCCAGTTGGGACGTGGAAACAATCCCATGTGACTTAGCTGACCAATCACGCAGCTCAAACACGGAGCGCTCATGATTCCAGTGACTTGTTCACCGACAGCTGAGATTGGTTTGTGGCCCAAAACATTCACTGATTTGTCAAAATCACAGTCTGTTCCTAGGTGATTGGCCAATGGTGGGTGGGGTGGGGTAAAGGGGCCAAATAAAATGGTTCCTTGTGACTTGTTAGCCTTGCTGTCCACAGCACAGGGCAAGGGGAAGGATCTTTTCCTCGGTGCTGCACCTTCACGGACTTCAGACCCGGGTGCCAGCACTATCTAAGCCTGTTCAGATCTGGAGCCCATTCCAAAGTGTTGCCTTTAACCCCTTCCTTGCTAGCACCTGCTGGGACCCTGGACCTGTCGGAAGCACCACTTCTCCATGAGAACGTTGGCATGTCTGCAGCCATCCATGCCCTTTGAAACCCAAGGGAAGTCAGTGAATGACATGGAGTTCCTGTTTAAAGAGGCTCTCGGCCAGTGGGGAGAAAGGAGAGGTTTTAAGGCTCCAGGATCTGTGCATTGCCCCGTGCGCATCCCGAGTTCAATACCAGCATGGTTCATTTCAGTCTAGTACTTCCACTCCTTCAGGGAAGGAGCAGCTGGCTGCATTCCATGGGCTCTAAATGCCCCTTTCCCTTTAATTTCCAAGGCTTCAAGAAGGCTCCGTGTGCTGGGTAATGCATTTCCTTCTCTCCTGACTCTCAGCAGGGACCTTCCTTCCAAATCCTTTTCTCCTCAGGTCTCTGAGATGTCCCAGGCTTCCTCTCCTCTCTTGCCAACTGTCACGCTTCACAGCTCGCTGCTACAAGCCCATATGCCAAGTGCCACTACCCAGGGACCTTCCCAGAATGCCTTGTGTCCAGTCTCTTCGCACCTTCCACGTTTGTTATGCTTTCCATCACTGAATTCTGGCTGGAGGAGGAGGGACGGCTGCAGCCTTTGTCCCTGCGAGGGCTGCGTGGCTGAGACTTCAGTCTGTCCAACTGAGGGGGATGGTGTGTGTCAGAACCGGATTGGAGCATCCAGATCCGGCACTGAAGGAACCAGTCCCAGGGCTGGGAGGAGAGGCACAAGGGCAGGTGTCTCTGCTGGTCTCTTTGCAGCTGTTTTATGTGCAGCTCCCGTCCCTGGGTTTCCTGTGGAATTTGCTGGGGGTGGTTGGAGGTGTTAGAGAGACGAGAGGGAGATGCAGTCAGGGAGAAATGATGGGGCAGCGGGTGTCAGAGATGTGGTTTTGGGGAGCCCAGTTCTCCCTTCTAGTGCCTTGACCACGGAACAAGGGAGACTCGGCGCTCTGACATGTAGTGCCAGCCATGTCCCAGGGCCGGCCCAGAGCAGGGTGGGCGGGAGATGGAGTGTGGGGTACGTGGCTCGCTCAGTCTGCGTGTGTAATACAGAAAAGGTGGTGTGACAGGAGCAGATCCTGTCATGTCTGCTGTTGCCCTGCAGTGTTGTAAGAGATGAAGTGTGTGTGGGGGGGGGGGGGGGGGGCGCGGGAGGGCAGGCAAGGTAAAGCTGCCAAAGGCACCAGCTCACTTGTGGGAACACAGCAGCTACCGGTGCTAATCAGAGGCCAAATGGGGGTGAGGGGTGGGGGAAGGGCGCAAAAGGAGGAGGAGTGTCTCCCAAACTCCACCCACAAACCAGGCTCCACCAACCAAAAGCAGGCCTCCCAGTAGATTGTTCAGCACTTCATAATACAGCCTTCTCTCTCTTTTCTTCCACGGTTCGATCAGCAGTGATGTAGCTAACACTTGTGGCCTTGTTGTCATTAGGCTTCATAGTGAACACTCTATGAAAATGAGTGAGGGCAGGTCACGCCCCTCACAACCTTTGTTTCAGACTGTCTGCAGACTCAGGGAGACATCAGTGGACCGGATAACCCTTGACTCAGGGTTTGAAGGTTTTCGTCACAACCGCGAGGGCTAAAAACCTTTGTTTTTAAATTGAAATTAAAGTTTAAATTCTGGAGCAAGAAGATGTAGCCACAGTGGTGGAAAGCATTGGTTTGCCAAGCCAGCCTTGTTTGACCCTCGGTACCACTGTGGGACCCATGGTGTCTAAGGGCTAGATAAGTGCATAATGCAACTGCAAACGGTATATGTGGTATGAATAGGCATGCAGTAGATTGGAACTTGGGTCCTTTTGGTTGTTATTAATGACTTGTATTACACTAGTGCCCTGACCAAGATCGATACCGATTGTGCTCGGCGCTGTACAAACACACAGTGAGAACCCGGCCCTGCCTCCCAGAGCATGTGTTTGACCCAGCGTGGAATCTATTCGTGAGGCAAATCCCTGCAGTGGATGAGATCCTGGGACTGGCTGTGACCATGTGTACCCACGGCAGTGCTAGCCCAGAGGTGACAGGCAGGCCCAGCTGCAGCAGAGCGGACGCTGTGTGCAATCTCCCATCTGAGTCTGGTGAGGCTTCCTCTGACCTCCCTCTGTGGCTCGAGGTTACATGTGTGACACTCTTTAGACCTGCCGCTGATGCCTTCAGCTGCCGGACGCTGATGCCGCAAGGATCTCTTGCGTAGTTTGAGCTGACAACTAGCGTGACGGGTGCTGTGTTCCCAGGAGCTGCAAGTGACTCACTGCCTCTTTCTTCGCACTTTCGCACTTGCTGGCTGCAGCCCAGTGGATTTGTGGGGGATTGATTTACACTTGCCTGGTTTGCAGTAATTTTCGGGGATGTCTGTTTTTCCCTGGAGTCCATAGAGGGGGGTGGGGAAAGGGGGAAGGATTACGGAGTGGGGCAGCCCTGTGCTACACTATGCCCACATTATACCCTCCATCTCACCCCCCTGCCAGCTGGGCAGTGAGCAAGCCCCGGCCGTCGCCTTCCTTTTGATAACCTCGCGCCCTGGGTGAGCCCCCTGGATGCTTTCTCACGCCAATCCTGCTGTTGGGAAGAGCTGGTTTAGGAGCCACAGGGCTCCTCTCCTTAGCATCCCCCCACTTCCTTCACCCCTCACCCCACTTCCCACCCCCATTCAGAAGCTGCCTTTCAGCAGCCGGTCGCCTCCTTGCCGAGATGGCAAGCAGCCAGCTTGTCCATTGTTGGAACAAATTCTTCGAGTGGGGGAGTCCAAGGCTCCAGACAACTGCATCCGGCCCTCCTTCGCTGGCCAGGCGGTTCCCTCTGACCATTCTCTCTGCTTCCCGGGATGCTCTGGGGCTTGGCAGTTTGGCAAAGCCCTTGGGATAGAAAGAGAGGCTTTACTGCTGCCAATGAAGCAGGGTTGTAGCCCTTGAATGGGCAGGAGAGTGGCCAGGATGCTGGGAGGGGATTAGGGGATTCAGTGCTGGTGAATGGTGCTGCAGACCCAATTCCTCTGTCTATGGAGTGGGCATTGACTCCCCTACAGTGGGCCCCCACCATGTCTTTCAGAGACCCCCTTGAGGGGAGCCAGGGAATTCAGTCTGGGCTCCGCTTCCCTACCATGACTGCCAATAAAGGGGCCCGCTGCAGCTGGACTGAGACCCACTAACTCATCTCCCGTAGAAAGCCACTGCCCAGCCCTCGCTACCTACCTCGTCTGTGCCGGGAGGGTTACAGCAGTAACCTGGATGAGGGGAAGGCCGAGAGCCAAACCTGGACCCGCCGTAAATGCATTCGCACCCTCCAGAGTTCAAAAGTCACGAGGCAGGCCCTGAAAATCATGAGATTTTTAAAAATAATAATTTGGGCCCTTTTTCTTTCCTTTCTGGCTCCTGACTCTGTAGGTCACACGTATCCCGCTTTTTTTCCCTCTGCAGTCAAGAGGGGTAGAAAGGTCTCCTGCAGTATCTTGAGTCTGGGAACTTGCAGAAAAACATCAACTATCGTTAGAGTTGCAATCAAATCACTAGAGTTGGCAACACCTGTGTAAACGGGTCCCACCCTATTCACTCCGCTGCAGCTGTGCCTGTTTACCGCAAACCTCAATCTTCAGCATTCAGGATTATTATTGAATGATTCCTAGATTCCAGGGCCGGAAGAGACCATTGTGATCATCTAACCCGCCTTCCTGTATAACACAGGCCAGAGAACTGCCCCCAAATAATTCCTAGAGCCGAGCTTTTAGAAAAACATCCCATCTTGATTTAAAAACTGTCAGTGATGGAGATTCCACCATGACCCTTTTGTAAATTGTTCCAGTGGTTTATTACTCAGTGTACAAAAATTAGGCCTTGTTTCCTGTCTGAATTTGTCTAGCTTCTGCTTCCAGCCACTGGGTAATGTTAGACCTTCCTCTGCTAGATTGAAGAGCCCATTATTACATATTTGTTCCCCATGTCGGTATTTACAGACTGTGGGCAAGTCACCCCTTAACCTTCTCTGTGTTAAGCTAAATAGATGGAGCTCCTTGAGTCTATCACTGTAAGGCAGGTTTTCTAATCCTTTAATCGTTCTCGCGGCTCTTCTCTGAACCCTCTCCAGTTTATCAACATCCTTCTTGAATTGTGGGCGCTAGAACGGGACACGGTACTCCAGCACTGGTTGTCCCAGTGCCGAATACAGCAGTAAAATCACTTCTCTGCTCCTAGCTGAGATTCCCCTGTTCATGCATCCCAGGATTGCATTAGCCCTTTTGGCCACAGTGTCACCCTGGGAGCTCACATTCAGCTAATTATCCAGAGGGACTCCCAAATCTTTTTCAGAGTCACTGCTTCCCAGGGTAGAGTCCATCGTCATGTAAGTGTGGCCTGCATTCTTTGTTCTTAGATGTACAAATTTCATAGAATCTCAGGGTTGGAAGGGACCTCAGGAGGTCATCTAGTCCAACCCCCAGCTCAAAGCAAGACCAATCCCCAGAAAGATTTTTACTCCAGATCCCTAAGTGGCCCCCTCAAGGATTGAACTCACAACCCTGGGTTGAGCAGGCCAATGCTCAAACCACTGAGCTATCCCTCCCCATACATGGAGCTGTATGAAAATGCATATTGTTGACCTGCGCCCAGCTCACCAAGAGATCCAGATTGCTCTAAATCAGTGACCTGTCCTCTTCATTATTTACCACTTCCCCTCACTGCATGATGTAGCAGCTCCCATGTCAAGGTCTCCAAGCTCTTTATACCCATTCTCTCTCCCCCCTCCCCCCCCAGGAGACAAGTTAACGATCATTACCCTGTTTCATAGATGGGGAAACTAAGCCCAAAGAGGTTTAGTGATGGAAAATCTGCATCACAGCGGGTAATCCCAGAGCGCCCGTCTCCCCGTCTTGTACAGCAGCGGCTCTCAACCATTCCAGACGACTGCACCCCTTTCAGGAGTCTGATTTGTCTGGCCTACCCCCAAGTTTCACCTCCCTTAAAAACGACTTGCTAACAAAAATCAGACATAACTGAGAAATTGGTGACGTTCTCATTTTTATCATATAATAAATATCATAAAATAAATCAATTGGAATACAAATACTGTACTTCCATTGCAGCGTATAGCACACAGAGCAGCATAAACAAGTCATTGTCTGTATGAACTTGTAGTTTGTACTGACTCCACTCGTGCTTTTTATGTCGCCTGTTGTAAAACTAGGCCAATCTCTAGATGAGTTGATGGACCCCATGGAAGAGCTTTGCACACCCCCGGGGGCACATGGATCCCCGGCTGAGAACCACTGCTGTACAGTATGTTAGCAGCAGAACCACCCGTTGGTTACCCATTTTGGCCTTCAACACCCTACTTCCTGTTTCTCCCACCCTGGCACCCTAAACTGATCAGAAAGCACCTCCTTTGCAGAATACCTGGAACACATCGAGGAGACAGAATGACCCAAACCCTCCCTGTGGATGAAATAACAATTTGGTCAATAACTGGCTGAGAATTCAGCATCCCTGTTGAGTTAAGGCATGGTCAGGAAGCGCTCAACACAAGGCATATCTATGAAAGATCTCTCTTGAGCTAGCCGGGGGGTGGATGGGAAGGGGGGCTGCTTTAGCTGGGAAAGGGTTAAGAGCCCTGACACCCATGCATAACAGCCTCTGCTCAGGGGAGCCTGCCGACCTGTACTGAACCAAATTCACGCTCTGTCAGATTGCCAGGGGCCACTTAGCTGGGACTGATGGAGAGGTGACCGCTGAAGTGAAAGCCTATTAATAGTCACAATAAGAGGTGGTGGGGTTTTCATACCATTTCGTTCTCTGGGATCAGTTTAATTACAGTCATTTAAAAGCAATCAAAAGGTGGCAAGAGGAATATTGAAACTGTAATAGCTGGGAACTGATGGCTCGTGTGATTGGGGCAGGGGTGGAATTAGAAAGCCAATGTTATTTTCTTTTTTCACCCATGTCACAGAAAGCTGGCTAACTAGCAAAGAGCTCCTTTTTTGTTTTTAATGAAGTGGATAGGGCCAGATCCTCCACTGCAGTAAACGAGCTTAGTTCTCGTCATTTCAATGGGAGCTGGCGTGGGTCACACCAACTGAGAATCTGTCCCGCTGAGGTAGGAGGCAGAACGTGCTTTCGATGCGCGGAGCCAACGGAAGGTGCATTCGGCTGCCTGGAGTCCTGTTCAGAAATGGCTGCAGGGTGGGGGGGCCTGCGGAACGAGATCTAAAAGCCAGGTGCCCTTGTTTTTGTATCAGGAGGGGAAAGGAAGTCGTTAAGGAAAGAACGGGGAGAGGTGGAGCCGCTCTTGTGTTAGAGGAGAACAATGCACCAAGGCTTTCCCCGAGTCACGGGCTGCCAGAGTTTATTCTGTTCCCAGCCACTTCCTGAAGGAAAGGTACGAAAGGAACGGGGTGGAAAAGCGCTTTGCAAAACTCTCTCACCTCATGTGACGCAGGCACCAGTTTAATTGGTTCCAGCTAAGATAGTTGGTCCAATTTGCACCCAGGGCTGGCTTCAGGTACCAGCTTAACAAGCAGGTGCTTGAGGCGGCCAAGGGAGAGGGGCGGCACCTGCGGCAATTCGGGGGCAGCAGGTCCCTCTAGGAGCAAAGGACCTGCCGCTGAACTGCCGCCACCGATCGCGGCTTTTTTTTTTTTTTTTTTCCAATTGCCGCCGCCGATCGCGATCGCGGCTTTTTTTTTTGCTTGGGGCGGCAGAAATGCTGGAGCCGGCCCTGTTTGCAGCTACCCAGTAGCTTCTTCGATCTACTTATGTACAGCCCACATCACCATACTACGTTGTTAATAGAGCCGATCCTCAAGCCTGCCCCTTGGTGGGAGATAACAGCCTCCTCCTTTTACAGATGGTGAATTGAAGGAGGGTAGATTAAGTGACTTGTCCAAGGTCATACCGTGAGACTGTAGCAGAGCTGGGAACTGAGCCCCACGCTCCTGAGTCTGCTTAGCCTCCGAACCATGAGTCCATCCTGCCTCAGCACGGTGGGAAAAGGCCCGTTCCTTGACTAAAGTTACGAACTGAGGGTGTAGCTACGCGGCAATCTGCTCTGTGATCTGCAGTCAGATCCAGGCTAGCTCAGGTATGTCTAGACGTGTGGCAGTCACACCTCTGACTGCAGCAGAGACACGCTCTGAGTTAGACCAGGCTGGCTGTGGATACAAACTGTGTTTGGATCCAACTCCGTCCGTGACTGATGGTGGTGTAGTCCGGGCCTCAGGGGCTGGCCATGCTTGCCTGGAGCTGGGAAAGGGTTTCCCTTAGTGTTTGTGAGGCATCCCATAGCCGATATCGGCAGAAATGATGTTTTCCTCCTCTTGCCGTGGGGTGGCACGGGGGGAATTTTTAAGCCCTGGGTCAGTTTGCACATGATGGGGAAGATGTGGAGTCATGTGGGTGGAAGGCAGAATGTTAAGCAAGTCCAGGTTTAAGATTGGCACGCTCCAGCTTAGTGAAGACACGTTATCCCGGGGCAGAGAGCTCTCGAAGGGCTTGTCTTCACTGCAGAGTTAGCCTGGGCTCGTGCTAGGATGTTTCCTTAACCCTTGTCCCATCCGTAAACAAAACCGCCTCTCCCAAATGTGGTGCTTTACACCTGAACTCAGCTAGGCCAGACCCTGGGCTTTGCTGACCCTCAGGCTGGTCAGCCACCACTTTGCAGTGAGGACACAAACGCTGATACTCCTTCAGTGCCTTCCCCCCAGTTTCACCTACGTGAAGGACAGACCATTCTCGCACCGGGAAAGAATCTTAGTGTATTGCAGTGCTAAGAACCATGGGACTTGCCCCCAGAAACCCGAACGACACACACGGGGGAGTGCAGCATTAGTGAGGACACAGTCACTCGGGCAGGGCTTTGCCGTGTGGCTGCTCATGCCTGGGCTAGGCTAACCCGGGCGTTCAGAGCCAGGTGCTGATGCCCCAGGCGCACTGATTGTACAGCGACAGCTGCTGATGGCTCTAATCTCACATTTTTATGAAGGCCTAAATGTCCATCACTCTCAGAAATCCAGCGTCCTGAGACACGAAAAGTTGAGGACCCTCTTTTGGAGGAATATGGAAAAGCCATCGGCGCCCTCACCAGAATAAAGCAGCCTCGTGCCCAGGCTGTCTGTGAAGGCTGCGGCGGATATAAAGGTGACTCCCAGGCCTGAACCATGAAGAACTCTGATGATGTAGGATCCCAGCCTGTACACATGAATCATTTCCCTTACCACTGCAATGCAGCCACTTCTGGGGTAGGATGTGGCAGCTGTTTAGGACACAGCAATGCCACTCACCGATGCAAGATAATCAGGGGAGAAGCCTCCTGTACCCATCTGAAGCTGCAGGAAGAATTTTATGGACTCAGAAAAGAATATGTACAGCACCTAGGACAATGGTATCTTAGTCCATGACGGGGTGCCCATGCAGTCCAAATAATTAATATTCATGATGTGCTCCAGCTGTGAAGAGTGTGGGAAAACGTAGAGATAGCCTTCACTGGCACCTTTATTTTAATGTCATAGCACTTAGCTAGAGAAAGTCGGACACCTCACCTAGCCTGCAGCCGTCTGCAGGACTGATCGGTAACGTCCGTTCCCCGGCGCTTGCCCCAAGAAGTTTTAAATGCCCCGTGCGAAGGAGCGTCCCCCCTGCCCTGTTTTTCCTGGTTTATTGTTACCCAATGTAAATAATACCCGGTTGCAATGACCATCATGGCAAAGCCACCACTGGGGAGTTAAACTTGGCACATCCAGAACTAAAAGCTCGAGCCGCTCTACCTCGGAGAAGTAAATCCCATAGCTGGGAACTGTGGCAGAGCTGTATCTTCGGTGGGCCAGGCACAGATGGGGACATGTAACACAGTGAAAAGTGGGGGACATTTGTCTCTTGCGAATCCATCTGCTCCTTGTTCTAGGGCTAAATACAGAAAACATTGACCACATGAGCACAATTGGCACTAGCTGTGGTTTGCGGAGCACGGCATGAGTCACCACTGGCTGTTTATAGGAGGGGAAGGGAGCCTGTAATTCCTTTAACACGGATCAGTCAATCCTTGGCTATTCAAGGTCTCCTTCCTTGGGGATCTCTGGCACCAGGGGAAAAAGCTTTTAGATGTCCTTGTTTTCGGAAATTTTACAGGACACTGGCCAGGTGTTTAATCATAGCTAAGGGGGCCTGTATTTTTCCCCACTCTGCATACTGCATTGTAATTATTAGCTGGAGTACAGAGGCCTCTTGCTGGTGCAGGAACGTCACTGTGGTCGTAATTAGGGAAGGTAAAACTGGGGGTGGGGGGTTAATACATAAATGTGGAGAAATGTGCAAATGAATGGAATCAATGAGTGGGGTTCTGCTTTGCTCTCCACCTATGTTCTGGTCAATGGTCTCAAGTTGCGGTGGGGGAGATCTAAGTTGGATATTAGGAAAAACTATTTCACTAGGAGGGTGGTGAAGCACTGGAATGGGTTCCCTAGGGAGGTGGTGGAATCTCCTTCCTTAGAGGTTTTTAAGGTCAGGCTTGACAAAGCCCTGGCTGGGATGATTTAGTTGGGGATTGGTCCTGCTTTGAGCAGGGGGTTGGACTAGATACCTCCTGAGGTCTCTTCCAACCCTGATATTCTATGATGTCGTAAGCCACGGGTGTCTCTCAAGCTCTTCTGTGTCATGATTCCCTTTTCCAACCCTCCCATCAATGGCACCTCGTCCTGTTAGTTCTGCAGAGTGGCCACAGAACCCCTGTAATAAGCTAAGCAAGGTCAGGCTCAGATGACCTGCTAAGGATCACTCAGGGTATGTCTACGCTGCAATAAAAAACCTGCGGCTGGCTGCAGGGGAACAAGGACCGAGGGTAAAAATGTACAGGGGACATCGGTTCTTGTGCCTCAGGTATAAACCAACCCCCTGCTGGGTGGGCAAGGCAGAGACCTCTTCCATCATTCTGTTGTTGGGTCATTGTCCGGCATGGGCATGGGGGTGGAGTTAACCCTTCCTATACTGGTGGGCTTCCTTCCCAGTGCGTGCATCAAAGAGCACACTCCAGCCACTGCATTTCAGTCCCTTTTTCTTCAGGGCACCTGTTGTCTTTCTTTCAATTAAAGCCAGTTAACACAAGTTTAACATCTCTACTGTGTCCTTTCCCCCTGACCCAGGGTCTTCTGCAGAACCTACCTATTCCCTGCAGCTCTTAGCTTCACAGGCCATCTGTCTGGGAGCTAGGGTGAGCCTTTCTGGTCCCTTCTCCTTCCTAGCCTCCTCCCTGCAGGAGCACCCTTCCCGGCCATCCGCCTGGGAGCCTGATGTCCACTGGGTTCTCTCCTCTGACTCGGGACCTTCCTGCTCCCTGCAGCTCTCACTAGCAGCTGAGTTACTCATTGGCTCCTGTGATAGCCTGGTGATCTTCAAGCTATCGCCTGATCCCTGGTCTCATGCCATCAGCTGGGAGGCCGATGATTTGTCCCACGTGGGGGTATCACAGCGTCTGCTGGTCCCCGCTCGGCGGCGCCTCCTCATGGCTCATCTGGGGAATTAGCCCGCCGCTGTCCGTGCCCCGTCTGGCCGCCGCTCCATTGCCCCCGGCACTCGCTCTGCAGCTGTCCTCTCGCTCATCAGGCGCTGCAGGGCCTCTCCCTCGTGGCTCAGCCCTCCGGCCAAGTCACCGTTGTCCTCCCCTTCCGGGCTATTATCAGCGTCACCTTCCTCAAAGTCTCAGGCAGCCTCCAGCTCCGCTGTGCTGACTGCGCCTCCCCCACAGTGGCTGGGAGGGGAACCCGGGCCCGCCTTGCAATCCAGGGACCCTCGAGCCAGCAGCTCAGACCTTACTGCTCCTTCCCTGACAGCTTCCTACGCTGCCTTCTGCTGTCCCTCTCGACTGCAGGCTCAGCCCTGCTCTGGCCTCAGCTCCTAGGCTTTGCAGAAGTCCCACCCGTTCCTGCCTAGGTGAGCTTGGTTCTCCATCGGTCTTAGGTCCCCAGTGGGTGCAGCCTAAAACTAATCGGTCTCTCTTGCCCCTTTAGCCCCATCCATGCTGGTGTCGGCTGGACGCCCCTTCACTGGGGGCTCACCCCAACTCCTGTAAAGGGCCCTCTCACCCTGCAGCACCCTCCCTCTGAAGGAGCTGGTGTCAGCACTATCCGAGACTGGATACCGGGCTAGTCGGGCCCCTTCTCACTGCAGTTCTGATGCTAAGTAACCACTCACTCCAACCTTGAGGGCCAGGGTACGGGTCTGATCCAAATCCCACTGAAGTCAGTGGAAAAAGGTCACTTGGATCTCCGTGACCTCTGGATCTGTTTGAGCCCATAGAGCTGCCCGGGCTAGCAGGAAACAGCTGGAAGAGGGGAAAGAAGGAGGCTGTCAGGCTGGGTGAGTCCTTTAGAGGACAAATCCTCTCGCGCACGGGCTAAACTTCTGCCTACCTGCTTGGCCCACTCTTCGCCGGCTCCCCTCTCCGGGGGCTGATGCTCCGGCTATTTGCTGAAAGTGACAGTAAGCCGCAGCTTTAATTCCCTTTAATCCATACAGGCAGGCTCGCGCTGCAAATTGGAAAACGCCGGCCCCTTCCACCTAGGTGCTGGCGAGCCGTCAGCCGGACAGGAGGTTAAATGCCTGCAGCACCTCTCCGGCAGGCCGGCGCTGGGATCAATAGCAATTGGATGGGGGATGGGACAGCGAATAAATGGGCCCTGGGAAGAATCGGCTTAAGCCAAGGAGGAAGGAGGAGGAGGGTGGGGATAGAAGGGGATAAATGGCCATTCAAGTGTCTTGGCAAATATAATTAAAGTCTGGGGCCTTCTCCGGGACCCCGGGAGCTTTGATGCTTGAAAATGGCAACGGATGCCTCATCCCCGCCATCGCTATTGAGCGTTAATAACTCCGAGCTCAGTTTAGTGGGCTCCGTACTCATGGGGCCGTGTAGTGACAAGCTCTGGGTTCAGTTCCTGGCTCTGCCACATACGCCGCGTTTGACCCTTGCCAAGTCACTTAGGATGAGAGTTATGGTGTGGAGGCACAGCTCAGGGGGAGGAGGTGAAACGGCTCCTGGAGGTGCTCTGAGTTACGTCAGCCCCCTCAAGGCCGTCAGAGGCTTGTGGCACAAGCCACAATGGCTGTAGTGGGAAGTTCTGTGTCCCCATCGCTTGTACAGCACAGGCCTGGGTCAGGAATTCGCCCCGGCCCCTATATACCAGCACAGTGTTATAGGGGGCCAGAGCAAGGGACAGAATCGCAGGTACTGCCTCCTTGCGCCTCTCCCCTGCCTTGTGCTGGTTGCTCCTGGGAGAAACTCCCCATCCTGCGGTGAGCCCCAAAGGCTGGACGTAACCACAGGTGGGTTTGGATTGAATTCTGAGCCTGCAGCGCGCAGGGTGTAGGGGGACGAGGCAGGCCACAGAGGCCGTGCAATGGGTCCCTGATCTCGTCAGGGGTCTTCGGGTGCCCCCGTGCTAGCAGTGATTGATCATAAACCCCCAGAGGGGTGGTTGTGTCGGCTCCTCCCTCCCTTCCAGAGCTGCTTTTCCATAGGAGCTTTTGACAAAAATGAAGAAAAAACAATTCTTTTTTGTTGAACTTTTCCCTGGGAAAGTTTGAATTTTTGGTGAAAACTCAAAAAACTGGCATAAAGTGCTCCAACAAGCGAAGCAGATACATCGGTCTCAAGGTGTTTTATACAGTAGAGCTGTTCCCATAAGGGAAGGGGAATAAGCGACGGCACCTTTAATATCAGTGTAACCGTGTCCACCCTCAGGGATATGCTGGTGTAGCTACAGTGGTATAAAATCACCACCCTGACCACCAGGCCTGTACCAATGCAAACACTGTGTGCAGGCCAGAGCTTTGGGTTTTATGCTACTGCCCATCACCATGGTATCTGAGCACCTTCCATGTATCATCAGTAACAACAGCAAAGTCCCGAGCTGGCTTCATTGACTCTCTAGCACTTCTCCCTTTGCAAGTTTAAAAAAAAACCTGCTTGGTGTGCAGTTTGGGGTTTTTGTTTCGATTTTATTAATATTTGGCCCCTTTGGGAGTGGCAGTGTCATGGTGGACAGGCCTGTTCAAAGAGGGAGGTTTTGCAGCGTTTCCCAAAGACAGCCAGACTCTGGATTTGCTGGATCCCCTCGGGAAGTTGGTTCCACAGCTCCCCCCCCCAACCCCCCGAACAGGCTGTGCCCTTGGCTATGCCACAGATGCCAACTTTCCCTGGTGCCGATGGGTCCTCGCGCCCCCACAGCCACGCCTCAACTCCACCCCTTCCCTGCCCCTGCCCTGCCCCCATTCCAACCCCTTCCCCAAAGTCCCCACCCCAACTCCGCCCCCTCCCTGCCCCTATTGGACCCCTTCCCCAAATCTCCGCCCCGGCCCCGCCTCTTCCCCGAGCGCGCTGCATTCCCCCTCCTCCCCCCTCCCTCCCTCCCAGCGCTTGCCGCGCTAAACAGCTGTTTCGTGGGCAAGCGCTGGGAGCTGGGGGGGAAAAGCGGACATGCAGTGCACTCAGGGGAGGAGGTGGAGGTGGAGCGGAGGCGGAGGTGAGCTAGGGCAGGGAGGCGGGGCGGGGCACCCACCAATTTTTTCCCTGTGGGTGCTCCAGCCCCGGAGCCCCCACGGTGTCGGCGCCTATGGGCTACGCAATCTCTGATCTCACTCTGCTCTCCCTGATGTTGTCGGGAATCTTTTCAATGAGAGCAGTCGGGCTGCTTGTTCTGGACAAATCCCCCCTCTGCCAGGGCAGGGTGCTGACAACTGCTGAATGTGAAACCTGGGGCAGAGCTGCGTGGAGAGAAAGGGATAGGAATTGGGTAGTATCCCTTTAAGTAGCCCACGAGTGATGCACCCTATGTTCTGTGCTTTGGAAGCCACCAGAAGCCAATCAGCACAGGCGTGTGTGTGCAGCTAGGCCTGGCGTGGTTGGGTGCAGCTAGTCACCACGGCCAGTTGGGACCCCGCTGTGTGGTTTCTGGCTAAGGACACAGCACAGAGAGGGCTGGCTGATCTGCAGCGGGGGACGGGGGGGTTGTTCCTCCGTTTGGCTTTGCACACTTTGCCATTCCCTTGCTGTCACTCTGGGATCAGTGTGTCACTTTTTTGCTTGCTGGTCACACCCCTTGGCGTGAGCTCAGGCTGACTTCCAGGGCCTGTCTCCCACTCGCTGCATGCAGATCTATTCCGATGGGTGGATCCAATCTCCAAGCTGCTCCCTGCCTCCAGCATCAGCCGCGCACAGCTCACCCAGGGCGGGGATTGTTCTAATCCCCAGGCGCTGATACCCAAATGATTTCTGAGCCCGCTAGTGCTGATTACCATACAGCGTGCTGTGCAGTCGCTTGGCGCACTCCAACTGATGACCCTAAAATGCCTTGAGAAGGGCGGTCAGTATCATTCCTCCCAAACAGGGAGGTGAAGAGACTTGCTCAAGGTTACTTGGCGAGTTAGTGGCAGAGCTGAGAATAGACTTTAGGAGTCCTGCATCGCTGGTTCCTTCTCTGTCCACTACTAGACTGTACTTCCACCAGCTGGAACTCCAGGGGAACTCAGGTAGACACCGATAGTTCCCCACACCGAAATAGGCCAAGGACATCCCGACTCTTGCCAGGAGATTTCAATGACCCCAAGCAGCTAGGACCTTAGGTTTATATTTGATCTGCAACGGCACGTTCAGCAACATAGTGCTTCCTAGCACTGGCTCGGGTTTCATTTATGGGGCTTTAGCATGTTGAAGCATTGGACTTTGGAGAAATCCACCCTGCAAATGTAAATGGGGAGGGAGGGAGGGAGGGAGCAATGGGGTAGATTAATGCTCATCCCTTCGGATAAAATACAAGCTCGGGAAGCAGCCAAGCTGTTGCCCCGGGAGCTCTCTGTGCTCCATAACCATGATTCACCACCTCACAGACATTTATGGCCTCTATCAGCATGTCTGACTAAATCTGCACCTGGGGAGAGCCGGGGAGGCGTGGTTGGGTGAGCCACAAGCACCAGCCGGGGCAGTGGGCTGGAAAGGCCTGGGAAGGCCTGGCATGATGGGCATGTTGGAAGAAGTGTTGAGTACATGAGCAGCACGGGGGATCTTTTCACTGCCCTAGCAAAAGGAAGGAAGAGACCCTGATATACTCAGATGTTCTCTCCCATTCTTTATCCATCTAGGAACACAGAAGCCTGTTGTTGTTAGCATTATGGTAACACTTAGGGGACCACCAACCATGAGCAGGTCCCCATTGTGCTAGAGGCTACAGAATGAGAGAGAGTCCCTGCCCCAAACAGCTTACAATTAAAACAGACAGCACAGAGAATAAGTAATCTGCAGAATGGGGACGAGAATCTAGCTCTCCTCATCGCTAATGTAGTGCCCACTCCACTAGACCACACTGCTGTCCCAGGCTTGTTGGGGATGGCTTTGTGTCATAAGTGTCAGGTGTGAAATACAGACTTTCCAGAGCGGAGAGTCCCTGCTGTGTGAGTCTCCTGGCACAGAAGATATATAGAGTCTCCTACTAATAACTATGTGCAGATCTTTCTGCTCTTTGTGGACTGTAAAGAGACCAGCTGACATTTTTATAAGAGTCAAGGTTTTCCTTAGACCAAAATTTCCCTCTCTTTCCAAGTGTGCTTCTTAGCTGCTGACCTCCACCCCAGAGTTACTGCACTTTGGTGGTGCTGGGTGAAGCCTGTTAAAGTGGGATCCTTCGGCATTAAACTTCTACATAACTGCAATGTAGCAATTACATAGTTAAGACTACAGTAGGAGTTTTTTCCTTCTGACCTCTATTTTTGACCCCTTTCTACACTTTTATTACAAACAAGAAGAAAAAAAAAGAAAAAAACAACCTTTGGCCTAAAATTTCTTCAGCTTGGTCAAAGGCCAGGAGTGAATCTTTTAGGAGTGTTTGAAGTCAGTCGTCCCAGCATTGTCAGAGTTGGAAAGTTCAGGGAAAATGACCCCACTTCTGACCTGCATTAGATCAGAGGGTTTTGGATAGTGTCTCGGAAGCCAGCCTGCTTCTAAGAGCACAGTTATATAAAATGTTACTGCATCTTATTAATTATCTGTTAATCAGACTATCTTTTTAGTCACCCACTTAGAGGACAGCTGTCCGGCTAACGTCAGTTTCGTGGGCTAGAACTGTGTGTATGAAAGCAGAATCAGAAAAATAACCACCCTTTACATTTTCAAAGTACTGCTGACATTAACTAGGTAATCCTCAGTACTGCCTATGAGGTGGGGAACCAATATTAGCCCCATTTTACAGATGGGGAAATGGAGGCATAAAAATTGACAGCCACATTTCCAAAAGGGGTCTCTGTTTCTGGGTGGCTTGGTTTATTGAGCACCCACCTTGAGACACATGATTCCTGATTTCCAGAAGAGCTGAGCACCCATAACTCTTGTTGTTTTCAGCAGGAGTTGTGGGAGCAAGGCACCTCTGAGAACAGGGCCCTCGGTATCTCAAACTGTATGCCCCACAGTTGAGTCCAGTTCAATCTACTGTGAATTCACTGGCATGACAAGTCATACATGCATTGCCAATGGAGTAAAAACTCCATCACTCACAATTAGAGGCCACTTGTGAAAATTTGGCCAAAGTGGCCAATGGCTACCCAGTGAATCACAGCTGGGCTCTAGCTTCGAGCTCAATCCTTTAGCTCTCTTTAATTTTCTCTCCCCTATAGATGCACAACATATATGAAAGTATATAGGTGTGAGTGCACATATCTACATATGTATGGAAAACAACTGGTTAAAAATAGGATGTCTTAATATGAGGCATGGACAGAAAGAATCTTCTCTGAGGTAAAACAACAGAAGCAAAAGCACATGGAATCCAAATTCAGCATGGTCAACCCCAAGCAGTCAAAAATTCAGCCTGCAAAATCATGAGATCAGTTTAAAGATTATGAGATTTATAAAAATAACCAAACATTTGGGTTCTTTTTATTTGCCTTCTGGGTTCTGAGCCTTTAGAAGACACTCACGTCATGTTTTCAAGCTTTTTCCCTGCAATCATAAAGGCCATAAAGTTGTCATTTAAAAAAAAAATGAAAGCGGACATTCTCATATAATCACCTGACTCCAGGAGGTGGAGCTTCAGGAAAAAAACAAATAGTATCATGAGAGTTGACCACACGTCATGGTATTCTCCTTTGCGTTAGTGCTTTGCTGACCTCGGGAGGTTCAGAGACTGGTTTCAGGCCTGTGAAGTGAAGATTCTCCATCACTTGCGATTTTTAAATCAAGATTGGATGGTTTTCTAAAAGATCTGCCCTAGAAACTATTTAGGAAAGTTCCTTGGTCTGTGTTATGCAGAGGGTCAGCGTAGATGATCACAGTGATTCGTTCTGGCCTTAAAATCTATGAAAGTCTGGCTGCTTGGAACCTCGTCAGTCTGTCGTCAAACTAGGCTGGGGAATTGCTCAAGAACCAGACAGCTCTCTGTCTTTTTGGTGTCCCCTGCACCTGAGCAAGCCAGAAAGATCAGAAGTGGCTGTGACGGGTTCCTGCCGGGGTGCCACCTGGAACTGGGGTACCACTGAGCCCTCTGACCCACCAGCCTGGGCTCACACTGTCCTGCTGTGACAAGCTCAAAGCCCCCGAGCCTGCACTTTCACCAGCATTCACACAGGTAGGGACATGCCCAGCTGCAGTTTCATGCAGGCTCTCTGACCACCAGCTTCCCAGCCTGGGACCCCAGAGCACCGCCGTCCTGCCCTGGTCAAATCTGGCCAGTATATGGGTTTAACACCCGGTCCGCCGCTCCCTCAATGTGAAGAGAACAATACACACTTGTGGTAACCTAGCAGAGATTTTCCCCAAGCACTCCAGTCAAAGCTCACTGCTTTAGATAAAACAAAACCAGTGTATTAACTACAAAAGATAGATTTTAAGTGATTATAAGTGATAGCAAACAGATCAAAGCAGATTACCTAGCAAATAAACAAAAACGCAAACTAAGCTTAATATACTCAATAGATAGGGTGGGAATCTGCTATTCATAAGAATGGCCCTACTGGGTCAGACCAAGGATCCATCTAGCCCAGTATCCTGTCATCCGAGAGGGAATGAACAGAACAGGGAATCATCAAGTGATCCAACCCCTGTCGCTAATCCCAGCTTCTGGCAATCAGAGGCTAGGGACACCATTCCTGCCCATCCTGGCTAATAGCCTTTGATGGACCTATCCTCCATGAATTTATCTGGTTCTTTTTTGCACCCTGTTATAGTCTGGGCCTTCACAACATCCTCTGGCAAGGAGTTCCACAGGTTGACTGTGCGTTGTGTGAAGAAATACTTCCTTTTATTTGTTTAAAACCTGCTGCTTATTAATTTCATTTGGTGACCCCTAGTTCTTGTGTTCTGAGAAGTAGAAAACAACACTTTCTTATCTACTTTCTCTACACCAGTCATGATTGTATAGACCTCAATCATATCTCCCCTTAGCCATCTCTTTTCCAAGCTGAAAAGTCCCAGTCTTATTAATCTCTCCTCATACGGCAGCCGTTCCATACCCCTAATCATTTTTGTTGCCCTTTTCGGAACCATTTCCAATTCCAATATATCTTTTTTGAGATGGGGCGACCAGATCTGCACACAGTATTCAAGGTGTGGGCGTATCATGGATTTATATAAAGGCAACATGATATTTTCTGTCCTATTATCTATCCCTTTCTTAATTATTCCCAGCATTCTGTTTGCTTTTTTGACAGCCCCTGCACATTGAATGGATGTTTTCAGAGAACTATTCACAATGACTCCAAGATCTCTTTCTTGAGTGGTAACAGCTAATTTAGACCCCATCATTTTATATGTATAGTTGGGATTATGTTTTCCAATGTGCATTACTTCGCATTTATCAACATTCATTTAGTTTCTCTGCAATGGCCTTATCATCCTTGAGTGGCCCCACTGGTTGTTTAGCAGGCCTCCTGCTTCTGACATACTTTAAAAAAAATTTGCTATTACTTTTTGAGTCGTTGGCTAACTGTTCCTCAAATTCTTTTTTGGCCTTCCTAATTGTATTTTTACATTTCATTTGCCAGTGTTTATGCTCTTTTCTATTTCCTCCTAGGATTTAACTTCCACTTTTGAAAGGACACCTTTTTGCCTCTCACTGCTTCTTTTATTTTTTTGTTTAGTCACAGTGGCTCTTTTTTGGGTCTCTTACCATGTTTTTTAATTTGGGGTGTACATTTAAGAGATTTCACTTTTGGTGCTGTACCCTTTAATTTCTGTTTCACTAACCTCTTCATTTTTGTGTAGTTCCCCTCTCTGAAATTAAATGCTACATTGTTGGGCCACTGTGGTGTTTTTCCTGCCACAGGGATGTTAAATTTAATTATATTATGGTCATTATTACCAAGTGTTCAGCTATATTCACCTCGTGGACCTGATCCTGTGCTCCACTTAGGACTAAATCAAGAATTGCCTCACCTCTTGTGGGTTCCAGGACTAGCTGCTCCAAGCAGCAGCCATTTAAGGTGTCAAGAAACTTTGTCTCTGCATCCCGTCCTGAGGTGACATGTACCCAGTCAATATGGGGATAGTTGAAATCCCCCATTATTATTGAGTTTTTTTATTTTAATAGCCTCTCTAATCTCCCTGAGCATTTCACAATCACTATCATCATCCTGGTCAGGTGGTTGGTAATATATCCCTACCCTATATTCTTCTTATTAGAGCATGGAATTTCTATCCATAGAGGTGGTACATTTACGGTTTTTACTTCATTTGATTCTTTGCCTTCTTTCACATATAATACCACTCCCGCGCCAGCAGGACCTGTTCTGTCCTTCCGATATATTTTGTACCCTGGTATTACTGTAAGCTTCTCCTAAGGCCGATTGTTTTTCCTAATGGCCCATTACCCTGAATAGGCCCTTCCCCACCAGCTATCTAGACTTAAAGTATCTTGTCTAGTGGGTGTTACCCAGGTGTAACTACATTTGTAATACAGATACATAGTTGATATTTAACTTCAGATACAAAAATGATACATGCATACAAATAGACGAATCATATTCAGCAAATCATAACTTTTCCAATGACATCCTACATGACCCACCTTGCATCACATGCATCATAATTATGCCATAATCATATCATCATAATATCACTATGAAGAAGATGGGGGGCAGTGTGACAGTGGCATTCTCCATCTCCCCACCCCCTCGAATTTCAAGCAGGAAAAAAAAGAAGGGGAAAAAAAATAAAGATGGACCTGAACTGCAGTACCCTGAATTGGAACCCCTGAACTTTATTTAGGGTAGAGGGACGGGGTGGTTTGAAATGTGGGGCAGAATTTTGCAGCTGGTGCCTTTGTAACTGGCCAACCTCCCCCTTCCCCCCCAGATCTAAATCTACCCCGGATTTTGAATCTTGGTGTTGATTTTATACATCTCCCCTCTGATACAAGGGGCTGCATGAAAACCATAGGCTGGAGCTTATGGTGCTCCGGATCTGGATTTTGTGGCTTGGGACCGTCTCATAATGTTAACTGAACTTTCCCCTACTTAAGGCTGAAGTGACAATGGCAGGAGGGTGAGGTCAGAGGTTCTGATTTTTATCCTAGTGGCTTTGCCGCGGCCTGTCTGGCAGGGGCTTTTCCATTGCTCAGGGTATCCTAGCAAAGTTACAGCTGAAAAATGAAGATACATCAAATATTACATTCCCGAGCGGGGATATTTACTGTTACCAGTGCCCAGAGATGCAGGATGCAACTTATTAAGACCTCTGGGAATAACAGAGTTTTTAAACAGCTCTCAAGGAGCATCTGTGCGTTACCCCAGTCTGCTTGGTGTATACACACAGCAAGCACACACTGACATTCTGAGCATTGGCAAAGTGCCTGGGAGCATTTTAAACTCCCAGGCAGCTGACCCACTTCCCTTCATGCTGAAAAACTCCCAAGGTTTTGTGTCTTACTCGTGTTTCTGCAGTGAAGGCTTGAGGGCAAACATGTCTATGACTCGTGTGAAGGGTTGCGACGGGGCAGCATGTGTTTTACATGTTGGACATACAGATAATGTAGAAAACACATGTGCTTTCCAGAGCGTTAGGTCTGGGCCAGTTTGCAGCAATGCAGTATCTGGGGACCAAGTCATCCCCATTGACTTCCGTGGAGTGGTGGCGGGATGAATAATATGGCCTGTAATAGCAACACCTAGAGCTGTAGGTCTCAAAGCACTTTACAAAGGAGGTCAATATTCTTATCCCCATTTTACAGATAGGAAAACTGAGGCACAGAGCAGGCCATGACTTGGCCAAGGTTACCCAGCACACCAGTGGCAGGGATAGAACCCCAGTTTCTCACCAGCACACTATATACTGGGCCCCATATTTATATTAGGTAGATAGCCCTAGCTAGATACTACATGGATCAATTCCTGCTACCGTTGACAAAACTCCCTTTGACTTCACTGGGAGCATGATTTAAGCCTGGATAGGAGCAAGAGTTGCCACACTGGATCAGGACCCTGATCCGTCCAGCCCAGTATCCTGTCTTTGAGTGTAGCCAGCGCCACATGCTTCAGAGGAAGGTGCAAAAAAAAAAAAATCCCATGGTGGAAAATTATGGGATAACCTGCCCATAGGGGAAACTTCCTTCTACCCCCAAGCAGTTAGGGGTTGGCTTATGGTCCTGAAGTACGTGGCTTTATAGCCCTGTTTTTTTAGCCTCCCTGGTTTTTCGCCTAGCTGTGCATTCTTATCAACATCTCCTCATTTTATGAATACTTCTAACCCCCTGGCCTCAGCAGTCCCTGGTGGCAATGAGTCCCACAGGTTAATTATTTGCTGTGTTTAAAAATTAATCCTTTGATCTACATACATCTGTCTCTGCATTTATAAAATGGGCAGGATAAAGGGAGGATTCAGATCAAAGAGGATCACAAACTCTGGGACTGTTCTGCATAACCAAGTGGGTCAGGAAAACGCGGTAACATGCCTCACCCGAGGATGTACAAAGGTGGCATTGTGCTTCCTGGTGATTAAAGAGGCCGGGGCTCATGACCCATGAGGCCTCTGCCAGGATGTGTCTGCACACCTTCACGTCACTGCATAGCTGAGTCTCTCTAGCCAGCGGAATGGCTGTTTTTCTTCCTGTGTGTACATTTGTGTGTGTGTGTGTGTGTGTGTGTGTGTATGCCAGGTGCCAAAATTACAGTGTGCTGCACACACAACCCAGGTGATAAGTCATGGTCTGAGCACAGGGAACTCCTGAACCGGAAGATGTGGCTCCGTGCCTCAGTTTCTCCACCGGTAAAATGGAGACAATGATCCTCACCCGCCTTGACAAGCTGCTTTCTGATCTACACATGTGAACGCTTGATCATTCATCCTCAAGCTCTGTAATCTCCTTGGAGGGAAGGAGCTCCGGGGGTGCAAAGTTTTTTCTTATTCTTGCAAGTTTTCAATCTAGCTGCTACTGCTGCTAGTATTTCTTTGCATTACAATGGTGCCGAGAGTGTCCCCAGCTGCAATTGGGGCCCTGTGGCGGTTGACAGACAATCCCTGCCCTGAAGATCTTACAATTGAAATAGACAAGACGGACAAAGGTGGGCGAAAGGGAAATTCTTATCCTCATTTTGCAGGGGGGATCTGAGGCACCGAGTAGAGGCATGGAACCGAACCTGGACCTGGCTACAAGCCCAGCCCAGCAGGGGCACTCGCTGGCAGGTGCAGGGCACACCGCCGTCAGGGCATGCATCTGCCTCTGCCTTGACCCCTTGGGCAGGAGGCGGCGGCATTGACTCGGGTTCGGGGGCAAACGTCGGGGTTGGGTTTGGGTCAGGCCTGAAAATGAGTCGCAAGCAGACCTCTAGCACAGAGGGAGCAGGGGCCGGTTTACCTCTCAGCCCCCAAGTGGTGCAGTGGGACTGGCTGGGTGCTGGACGCTTCTAAAAATCTGGCCCATCTTTCTGTGCCTAAAAGGCAGCAAAGCACGTTGAAAATTTCACTCCTCCTGGGGTTCCTGAGCCCTTGAACAATGTGCCCCTAAAGTACTTGGTGGAATCATTCTCCCTATTTCACAGCAAGGAGCTACGCATTGTTATCCCCATTTTACACACCGGGAAACTGAGGCACAGAGAGGCATGTGACTCGCCCAGCAGGCCAGCGGCTGAGCCACATCTTCTGAGTCCTCGTTCAGCATCTTGACCACAAGAGCACCCTTCTTATCGTTGCTAACCCCAGTGCAATTGTTAGTCCTTTTATCTATGTGCCAGTCATCTCAATCTGGAATCCTACAGACTTATTTTGCTGTGTAAAAGAAGTATTACACATCTGCACCAGAATGGTGAAATGTTAGCACTTAATCCTCCCCAGGTAAATCCTCCGTTTATTACGCACCCATAAAATCCATCAAATGCCAAGACACAGAAGATTTTATCCTCTCCTGCCCCCGCCCCCCGCCCGCCCAGTACAATCTGCTGGACGCTGTGTGGCTATGAGGGCTGAGTATAATCGCTTCAGCTATCACATCATTAATCTCTTTCCTATCCCCTGCCTAACTGACCACATAGCCGGCGAAGCAAGCGCAAGGAGGTTTTATGCACAGCGGACTGTCTGTTCTTATTATATTTAAGAAGAGCAATGCACCAGGGTAGGATTTTTATACAGAGCGCATTGTATGTAAAGAGAGGCAGTGTGACCTAATGGATAGGGCACTGGTCTGGGACTCAGGAGCCCTGGGTTCTGGCCCCAGCTCTTGCCTGCTGAGTGACCTGAGGCAAGTCACTTTAATGGCTCTGTGCCTCAGTTTCCCCATTTGTAAAATGGTGATAAAGATATTGGCCTCTTTATGAAGTGCTTTGAGAGCTATGGATCATTAAATATGGCAGGGGCAAGTTCTGTCCTAGTTACACCAAAACTCCCAGCCGAATGCAGGTAGGAGGCTGACAGGTGGGCGGCTGTCAGTCGTGTTAGGGAGTGCGCAGGGGCTGGGCTGATGGGGGCACAGTGACCTGAGCTGGCTGGCTGGGTGGGGAGCTCCCTGCCGCACCTCCCTGCTTCTCCAGCTGGCGTGGGCAAGCCGCGCAGTGAAACGCCGCGCAGAGAGCCCTGCAGCCACACACAGAGCCCTGCGCAGGGAAGGTGCTGGCGCTGCTGCTGTCCAGCCTTGTAGCCAGTGCAGGAGGGGGACGAATGTCACCTCCGGAGTGGCTCAGCACGTCTGCCGTGTGACTCTCTACATCTGAATATCTCGCAAGTCCTCCCCCTGGAATCCCACTGCTAGCCCACCCCGCCACTCGGCCACGTTCAACGCCTCCTCAAGGGGCTCTGGGAGGGGCACCAGCCCTGTCTCCTCTCTGTCCCCCTCCAGCCCAGATCTCTAGGTTACCCTGGGCGGCTGCTTTGGCCCTTCAGATGCCTTTGGGGGCCGTGTCGTTGCCAGCTCTGATTGTTCCCTCCACACCCACCCAGGAAGGGCCTGCTGGGGCTTTGAGGGTTGTCTACACTGCGGCTCACCCAGGCTGAGGGGTATGGGCAAAGGGGCTGTTTAATTGCGATGTAGCCTGAAAGGACCTCCTAGGAGCCTGGGCTCCCGCCCGAGCCTGAACCTCTTAGCCGGAGCCCCTTAGCCCAGGTCAGCTGGCCCAGGCTAGCCGGGGGTGTCCGATTGCCGTGTAAACAGACCCTTCGAGTCCTGACTGAATCCGCTCAAGCTGTTTCTGGCTCCGTGTTTCCTAGAGCCCAGTTTGGCAACCTCTGCTCCAGGGTGGATCCCGGCATGCCAGCTGCAACTGTCCTGTGACCTCCCACTCCAGATTCCTGAGCCGGGCTTAGGAACAACCAGAAGTGCTGAGCTGAACTGGCCTGGCTTGTACCTGAAGGCTCCCTGCTCAGATGTTCCCTGCCTACATTGATTAGCCCAGGGCTGCTCAGACAGCACCAACTGTTCCTGGCTGGCAGAGCGCTGGAGTCGCTCTTCTTTCCTTTCTCAGCTCCGGCTGTCTAGGAATCTGCTTGTTAACCACGTTCTGCCAGTAACAAAAGTATATGCTTCTGCATGGGAGGATCACAAAGTCCTGAATTAACTAAAACTCCTGCCTTCAGGGTATCTGTTGCGCTACCCAAATTTAAACAGAGGCACAGAGAGAGCCACCGACTTGCGTAACCTCACGGGAAGAGTCACAGCTGGGAACAGAATCCAGGAGTCACAAATTCCCTGCTCTAACCACTGAACCACACTCCTCTTGCAGAACTGTGAATAGAACCCAGGAGTCTTGGCTACTAGACTTGTGCTCTGGCCACTAAGCCACACTTCCCCCATAGCCAGGACTGCAGCAATGAAAGCCTCCGATTGTGAGGTTCTGCGTCTCTCCTTTGATCTGCTTGATTTTTCCTGGAAGGGGAGAAGGAAGAGCAAACCTTTTCCTTGACACCCACCAAACTTCTCTCTCTCCCCTGGCATGCCCCAGCCTCTGCTCTTAGGGGCCTTTTTTGCTTTTAACTCACCTTCGTAAGAGCCATCAGCACATCCGTGCCTTTGAGGGACTCTGAGCCCTCCAGGCAGCTTGTAAGTAATATTCATTAACGAGCTTGCGAGGAGGAAAGCCGCTCTCCAATCGGTGTTTATAAAACGCCGGGGCTAGATTGACATAGAGGGTGTCAGATGTGTGGTGCGCAAGGGGCCCGGCCGTGCTAAAATCTCCATTCATAATGATATAATTAAGCTCAGCCTCCTTAATTGGATTGATACCTGCAGTATTGTTTAATGCTGTCATGTTCTGGCTTGGCAGCTGTAATGTAGGTCAGTTTCAAGTGACACATTGCCCCCAGCAGCAGCATGGGCCAGCCCACGTGTGTGATCCTTCCCCAATGCGGATTAAGCCGCCCCTTTCAGTTCTGGGCAGTGGCCTAGATTTCCCCTGGCCACCCCCACCTGAGAGCTAATTCCCGGACGTCTGACTGCTTCCAGCAGCGGTAGGAGGTGACTAGCCCTGGATTTGGGCTGAGCCATGTGGTGCGCCTGAAATGGGATGGGATCGTGACCTGCAGATCAGCATAAGCAATTGGGACAGCCAGGCCGATTTAGAAGATGGTTTCTGTTGGTTTTTTTAAATGTTAATGTATTTATTTAGGGCTAAGAGAGTTGGGTGATTGCTCCCATAGTGTCACCTCTCTGCTGAGCAGGAGCACATGGTGGGTTCTCTTTGTAGGAGAAAGAATTGCAACCGAATTTGGGTATTTCCTTAGGGTAAAGGTTTATTTACACTGTGCACGCCAGTCCTGGCACAGAGGCGGTCACAAACAGCATGCAGACAATCCCCTCTTTCATGGCTCTCAGCCCAAACACCCAAGTCTGATTGCCAGGAAGCCCAGGAATTGGCTCTAATTAGAGAGACAAGGGCAGACAGCTAACTCTCTCCTGCTGTTTGCAACAGCTCCCCACCAAAATCCTGCAACAAAAAACGAACAACAATGTAGCATTTCTTCGAAGACTGAACAGTGTTCACCCACTAAGAAAAAGTACTTGTATGTCTCCACTGCAATCACAGGGTGCAAATGCAGCTGATGTAGACACAACTAGCTTTAATCGAGCCAGGTACCACAGCACTGAGCTTCAAGGCAGGCTAAGTACTCAAGTAATTACCCAGAGTCCCAGGCAGGCTTGTACAGTCAGCGTTGAAGCCCCTGGCTTCACTGCATCAGGTCCTGAGCTAGCTAGATTAAAGCTTGCTTGGGTATGTCTACATGAGGTGCAATCACCCCGTATCTGTAACAGCTCCACCTGGGCATGCCTGCCAGAAGATATCATCTGTAGGAGGAGCTAGAAGTAACACCTAGACTTAGCCTTGGAAGAATTCAATTTGCATTTTTTGGATCGTTGGGATGAATATCATCTATTTTTAAGCAGTTTTTAAGATTCTTATGATTTTAAATTTTCACAGTTGTGAAAAAATATGGATTTTAAGCGTCTTTTTCGGCATTTATTGATTTAAATGTTCAGAGTTGCAGGACGTTATAGAGGGGGGTTCAGGCAATGAAGCGGGTTCAAACAATAATTCTTTATGTCCCCGTAGACACTGGGATTAAAAAATGAAAGTTTATAACTGTTAAAATGCAAATTGTCAACATCACGTGTCAAAATATACAAAGTAGGTCTCTCCTGAAATCAAACGCTAATTGTTTCTCCAGCAACGTTTTTCTTAGTTTGCTTATCTGTAGCTTCAGTTATTATTGGTGGAAGTATTTTTATGTCAGTTTGTGTGTGTTTGGTGAAATCAACGTTTATCGACATTTACGGGTAAAAATCTATCCCTTCCAAGCCTACCTGTAGTTAAGGTTGAGTCTGTTATACGCTTATATTGCCTATAACTTTGGCAAACTTTTAACTGTTTTGGTTGAAATTTTCAATGTTTTGTGTCTGTCCCGGGCTTAACTCCGCCCCCTTCTGCATATGTATTATAATACAGTATCTACAGGATCTCATATTCTTTGTTCTACAGGATCTGCCTCATTCTGTGCATGGCATGGATAGTGAATGAGGCAGGAGGTTGCAAGAAGAGAAAGGATGAGCTGTTGTGTTTAAATCACTGGCCTGGGACCCAGGAGATCTGGGCACTGCCACAGGCTTCCTAGGTGATGTTGGACAAGTGTGTACCATAATTCTTATTCACAAAGGGACCAAATTAGGATTGCACATTCGGAGCACTTGACTTTGCAACCTTAATGTTCCTTTAATGGAGGGTTTTCTGTATGTACTGTAATCTCTCTCTCTCTCTCCAAGTGTCGGGTGTGCTCATACTATGTGTATAATACAGTCACCCACCACAAACATTCTGTACATCTTCATTTGGGTTATGAAACGTGGTTGCTGCATCCCCACCCCTTTTGTCTCCTCCTTTCACAAGCGCTTTGTAGAGTTGTGTTTCACTAGCAGGAAGCGAATTTGACGCTGATCACGAGCGTGTGAGGAATGGAACTGATCCCATTCCCCGGGGGCTTGGGCACCTGGTGTGCTGAGTCTGCTGTTTATTGCACCAAACGCTGTCATGTACCTGGTGCCTTGTCCTCCCCTTGCACGCGTTCGATCGTAAGCGCGTTAGGGCAGGGCCCCTCTCTTTTCGTGACGTGTCTGTACAGTGCTTCGCACGTGGGGCCTTGATCCCAGCTTGGGGACGGCAATACAAATAATCCAATGGGAACAATATCATGAATTTAGCTGCAAATCCTGCCTGCCTCCATGCCTATCCCTCAACAGCAAATCTGCCCCAGGTCTGCTGCAAGAGGTTTCCCCACGCCCGTGGAGGAGGGGGTGGGAATTGCTCCTTAAGGAGCAGACCATTGAGTGTCTCTTTTCCACTTACCATCCACCCGTGAGTTCCTCTGAGTGTCGCTTGAGTCTTTGCTGCCCCGTTCTCTTCCCCAGAGGCCCTGCAGTTCCTTGCATCTGGTGTCAAGCTGGGAAATGGAACAGAGGAAACCGACTCTAGTGCCTCTCCGGGGAATTGGCCGGGGCGCAGTGAGCTCTCCTTGTGAAATGAAAAAGGCGATTGTCTGTGTGACCTGCATGGAGCCCCTGGGAGACTGGCAGGTGCCACCAAACCCTTTGCATTTCCCAAAGGAAACGGAGACATTGAATGCCAGGGTGCTGTCACAAATTGGTGGCAGGTGAGGAGCTGAACAGCCACGCCTATCCCATGCACCACAGCCACTCAGGGCTTCACGTGGCTACGAGGATCGAATTCAAAACCTGTTCCTATGACACCCCCCCCCCCCCCCTGCTTCTTAAGCTAATGCATCTAGGAATTATTTCAGGGAAGTTTTTTGGCCTGTGCT
The DNA here is from genome assembly GCF_013100865.1 of Trachemys scripta elegans. Taxonomy (NCBI): domain Eukaryota; kingdom Metazoa; phylum Chordata; order Testudines; family Emydidae; genus Trachemys; species Trachemys scripta. The sequence goes on along the minus strand of NC_048317.1, from coordinate 14,758,611 downwards.
ATACAGGAAGTCAGACTAGATGATCACATTGATCCCTTCTGGCTTTAGAATCTATGAATCCCCCTCAGCTGGTGGCAGTATAGGGCCTTTGACACACAGTTGAATAGCTCGGATTCCATCCAGCAGAGGGCATTGGTCTGTTCATCACAGCTCTGTGTCAACCCAGGCCTGATCTCATGGATTGTATCGTGGGCTCAAGATTTGTGCTGTGTCAAGACCACACATCAAGAAACTGACATGCTCTTTCTTTGGGCCCCGATATGAACTTCACTCCTCCCAGTGTCTTACACAGCGTTGGCTCTGTCCGACTTTTCTGCTGTGGCAATTTGCTCCCATCAGAAGTGCTGCATTATAAATGAAACCTTCTAGGAACCCGTTGGAACACTTAAGGCAATAGTTCCACCGTGCCGAGAGTTGCCTGTTCAATTGGTTTTTTGATTTTGATCAGTAGTCCCACATTCCTAGAGGATTGCCGGAGAGATCCCCAGGCATCTCTGGGAGGCAGGGCGGGAAATAGCTCCCTCCAGGGTGAAGAATGACAGGCTCTGTCATTCCGGCCTTGGCGGGAGTCCCTGCACGTGTGAGGTGCTTGGGGTAAGTGTACGGGGGGGCTGCAACCTGCATGGCACATCCTGGGCACCTTTGTTCTTGGGAGCCAGTCGAGTTATGAGCTATAGGGAGGTGGGTTTTCCAAAGAGGGTTTCCATGGCGCTGAAGGGAGCAGCTGTTCGGGAGCACTGTTTTGGTATGACAAAATCTGTGTGTGTGTGTGCGTGTGTGTGTACATGCAAACCGTGTACACCCTCAGCCAGACCCTCAGCCAGGTGCTAATCGGCCTAGCTCCATGGAGGTATGCTAAGTTACAACAGCAGAAGATCCAGCCCTGGATGTGTGTTTGTGTCTTGGTGTGTGTGTGTGTATCTGGTTGTACAGGATGGAAGTGTTTACATGGTATCTGTATGGTATGTCTAGTCTATGTATGTGTTTGGTATGCACACTGTGTATGTGTGTGTGTGTGTGTGTCAGTGTGTGCATGGCACGGCTGTATCCGGTTGTGCAGTATGGGTGTATCTGTGTACCTAGTACCTGTATTTTGTGTATGTTGGTGTGTGCATGGTGCGGCTGTGTTGAGTTGTGCTATGTCTGTGTACATAATACCTGTGCTGTGTGTATGTTGGTGTGGTGTGGTGCGGCTGTGTTGGGTTGTGCTCCGTCTGTGTGTCTGTGTACATAATACCTGTGCTGTGTGTATGTCAGTGTGTGCATGGTGTGGAGATCTGTGTGTTTGTGTGGGTCGGTGTATCTGCCTATATTTGTATGAAGACCTGGAACAGCCTCTAAGCTGCTGCGTGAAGCGTTCCAATATCCAGAATTGCCCTGCGCCGCCCCTCAGCGCCCTCTCTCCCCGGGCTCCTCAGTGCCTGTGGAACCGCCCTGGACTAATCATCCCGCGTCCAACCTGCAGAGACATCGGCGTGATTCATCTCCCACCAAATCCCCCTTGAAACCTTCAACTCATCAGTTCCGGGAGGAGCCCTCCCGTGGAACCCATTGAAATGTTATTCCCCTCGCTCTGAGCGCAGGGGCACTGGGAGCTGGGGAAGGGATGTTAATACATTGGGGGCGGGGAGCCCAAAAGGTCGCTTGCCCGGCCAAGCGAGAGGGGGAGCTTTCGGTGAATGCCCAGGAGGGCTCTGGGCAGCCACATAAATTTTCCTGCTCGGTGACAGCAGATGATACAAGTGTGCGGCCAGAACAGATGCTGCCGAGATGCCGGCATGTTGCTTGGTGTTTTGGGGAACATCGAGGCATCCTCCCTCCTTCCCTCCTTCCCTCCCAGTGTCTTCCAGCATTGATTGGGGAATAACGATGCTTCACAACTACACTCCATTCCCCTTCTGGATCGCCAGCCCCTCGAGGATCCCACAGCACTGGGCCATCTTTGGCAGTGCTGCTTTTCTTGGGTTGTCTGCCCCCAAAGTCAGGAGCCAGACTAGGACCCAGGAGTCCTCGTAGGGCTGGCCCTTGGAGGAGGGAAGGGACAGGACTGGGCTAGGATGACACAGCCCCAGGGTTCTCTTTGGCTCTGCCTGACTGGGCACAGCCTGGGATGCCCAGGGTCTCTCCCCAAGTCCTGGCCGTGGCAAAGGCTGCTGACGACAGGACGGTGCTGTCTGGGGATAAGCATTTCCTTGAACAACCGGCGCATTCGAAGCCGCGTCTGTTCATCTCCTGGTCTCAGGGATTCAGGACCGACATGCTTCTCTGTATTGCTGGGTTTGTTTAGCCGCTCCCTACAAACAGGAGAGAGCAGATCGGCCGCTCTCTGTCTACTGCCAGGGTGGTGTTCGCTCTCCCACTGCCACCCCCCAGCCGAAGGGGGTGTTCGCTCTGAGCAGACAGCTGGGGCTTTTCTCTGCACAAGCCTCTGCTCCTCCAGGGCCTGCTAAACTGTGCTGGAGAGTTCGGTGTGAGACAGAGGGCAGGACACCTGGGTTCGGTGTGCAGCCCTGCCGCTGATTCACTGTCATTTCCTCTCCTCGTCCCTCAGTTTCCCCGTCTGCACAATGGGGGTAACTCTCTGACCCTCCCAAGCAAAGCAGCATGGAGATCCCCAGGAGGAAAGTGCTCTATAAATGTGTAATATTAGCGTTTGTTGCCAGCATCCAGACAGGCCACAGGGTGAGATCTGCCCGTCTTGAGCTAGTTGGACACTTCCGCTGCTTAGCCTGGGCAGAACGGGAAGGGCAGAGGCCCGGGAGTTGCGAACAGGCACTTGGGTGGCTAGTGCACAAGAAATTTGTAGAGCTTCCAAAGAGCATGTTCTGCACACTGGGGCCAATTCATCTCTGGGTGGAGTTCATTTGACTTCAGCGATATTGTACCGAGGAAGAATCTGACCCGCTCTCTGCCGTGTGGCTGAATGTATGTTTGGAGGCATTGTTGTGAAAGCTCCGTTCATTGATACCCACCTGCATGGCTCTGGGGATGGGGGGCTGTGCCACAGGGTGAGAAGGGACCGCAAGGGTCATCTAGTCTAACCCCCCTGCCAAGACGCAGGATTTGTTGTGTCCTAACCTCCAGGACAGACGGCTTCAGCCTCCTTTTGTAAATCTCCGGTGAAGGAGCTTCCATGACCTCCCCTGGCAATTCTGGGTTGCATTTGTGTGCAGATACAGGCAAGGGGATTGCAAGCGAGTTGGGAGAGTTTGGGCGTGGGGCTGGGTCGCCAGGCCAGGCTGAGGGGGCATCTGGGCGTCGGTGTTGCAAACCAGGCCAGGAATAGTGGAAGGTATGTGGAGCTAATTGGAAACGCGGCCAGTGTGGGTGGGAAGGAGTAAGTGTGTGCGTCTGGGCAGGCTGTGCGTGAGTGTGTGTGTGTGTGTGTGTGTGTATGCACGTGAGTGCTTGCAGATGTGTGTGAGTGAGACAGTGTGTCCTCTGTGAGTGAGTGTGTGTGTGAACACGATAGTAAGTATGTGAGTGTGTCACTGTGTTTTTTGCGGGTGTACATGACAATATGTGTGTGTGAGCACGACTGTGTGTGTGTACATGATTGTGTGATTTTGTGTGTGTGGACATGTGTGTGAGCATGACTGTGTCTGCAGTTTTGTGTGTGTACACGTGTGTGGACACGACTGTGTGTGTGTTGTCTGTCGTTACCATGCGGGCGAGATGTCCTTCATGCCGTTTTGCTCTGCCTGACGCTCCAGACATGGGTCCGTAACTGCCCTGGTGGAAGCCGAGCCGGCCCCCTGCCACTGCACGGCAGCTTTTCAGGGAGCCGCTCTCCTGTCCCAGGCTGACTTGAACGCAGGCAGCTCCGCCTGGCTCAGCTCTGGGAGGCCAAGGACAAGCGTCGCCCCTCGGGAGCATGCGGCAAAGCTTGGGCAGAGGCGCGTGCCGGACTGTGCAGCGAATTCCCCTGCAAGCTGCCGTGGGCGAGGCTGGGGTATCCACGCACACAGCTCCTGCAGACCTTCTTCTTCTAGCTGATGGCGGGGAATGTCTGTGAGCCCCACAAACTCCATGGTGCAGTGCACTGGCCCTACTGCAAACGCACGGCCGTTCCCTAGCTCCTTCCCCCAGGCGCTCCAGCATGGCGCAGGCAATTAAACCTACAACCCTGTGCTATGTGTGGGGAAACTGAGGCACGGCGGGGGGACTCGGTTTGCCCAAGGTCACACAGCAGGTCTGCGATGAGGGTATCCCAGCACCCAGAAGGGAGTGACTGCGCTCCTGACTGTGCCCAGTTTCTGAGCGTGCCCAGGGGGATGCAGCTGTTCCAGCAGCCGGAGCAGGCTCTGAGTGCTGGGGAAGATGAACCGGCTGCTGAGTCTCCTCATCTCACCTGCCTGCGGGGCCCCGCGCTCGGTGCGACAGGGGGCCGATGAACGAGAGAACCCAAGAGCCCTTGTGCTGGTCTGAGCCCCAGACACAGACAGGGAGGGTCACCCATGTTGGCTCCATAAAGGGGGGTCCTCTTCTTGCTTGCTCTCTACCTAGCTTGTGACCTCCCCCTCCTCAGTATATCGGGGGACAGTTTGGGCTCCCCCAGGTTCCATGGGCCTTTTTGCAGCCCCCTGACTACAAGCCATTGATTGTCTCTGTTGGCACCGCGAGGTAGCTCCTGCCTGATCTCCCAGCAACCCACTGATTTGCAGGCAACTCCTGGCCCTGGGAAACAGGCTTGGACTGGGGAGGACGGGGTGAAGGGATTTGAGACTGCCCTCCAGAGAACCCTTCTGCTCCATGCCATCCTGCCGCTGCCGCTCTTACACCTGGCTACGCTGTGCCCTCCACGCCTCACCGTGCTTCCAGGATGTTCCTGGGCCTACAGTACAGGGTGGGCTGCCAGGGCTCCATTCCCAGCTCCACCGTGACCCGTAAGACCTTGGGCAAGTCATGCCCCCTCTGTGCCTCAGTTTCCCCATCTGCATTAATGTTTCTGGGATGCTTTGAGATCCTCAGATTCAAGGTGCTGGACAAGCCCGGGATCCTGATTAGTGCTGTTAATTATGAATGTGCTCCCGGCCCCTTAGCACAATCCCACAGCCAGCCTCTGACAGCTGGCGCCTGGGGGATGGGCTCATCCTGGGCTCACCCTGCTCTGCACCCCGGCCAGTGCTGTTCACTCCCGGCTGCCCACCCGGTCTCCCTTGGAGAGCCCTGAGGCAGCTCTGCCGATTACAGACTGAGCAGATTATTACCCAGGGTCTAGACGGTGTTTGTGCAGGAGCCTAGGCCTGGTTCTTTAATTCAGGGCTGCCTGGCTCCTTCAGGATCTCAACCCCAGGCCGAAAAGTCTCTGGGTAGAGCGGGTGTTGGTCGGAAATGAAAATAGCATTTTTGCCCCCTCCCTTTCTCCGGGTGTCTGCAGAATTCCCTGGTAGACCCAGGCGGTTCCTCCGGTGATGGGGGGGATGTAACGACTGCAGGTTCAGCGTGGGTTTCAGCCGCTGGAGCTCCTGCGTTTCTTCTTCTCTGCTAGCTGTTCGTGGCCCCTGGGCCCGCGCCGACCAGCCAGCCGCACAATACAATTTGGAGGCTCTTTCGAGGGTGAAATTAATGTAAATCCTCGCTGGCACCAGACTGACCCTTCGTCTCCGCGCTTTGCATGTTCCAGGGCTGGCTGCGTTCTCCCGTCTCGGAGCGCCGTGCAGCTCGTCTGGAGACAGCTGGGGTGGAGTTTTCCCCTCGCCGTTTCTCACAGCGTTGCAGCTGTGCCAAAGAAACCCAGGCTCGCTGGAGAACATGGGCCCACAGTGCCCCCCCTTTCCTAGCAGAAAGACCGGGCCCCGTTCTAGCCCAGCAGGGACTTACACATCTCTTATTACCATGCTGAGCACTTGACAGCTTTTAATATCATCAGCTTCCCGGCACTCAGTGTTATTCCTCTTTTACAGATGGGGAACCGAGGCAGAGAAAGGCTAAGTGATTTGCCCAAGGTCACACAAGAAGTTGGTAGCAGGATAGGGAATTGAACCACTAGCCCCTTCTTCTTTGCCCCCAGCCCCTCTAGTGGGCCGGCCCTGCTTGTACTTTAATCTGGCCTGGAGACAGGGCCGGCGCTTCCACTAGGCAACCCTAGGCAGTTGCCTAGGGTGGCAGGATTTGGGGGGCGGCATTTTGCTGACCTCGGCGGAAATTCGGTGGTAGGGGGTCCTTCCACTCCGGGTCTTCGGCGGAAATTCGGCGGCGGGGGGTCCTTCCGCTCTGGCACCTGCCGCCGAAGTGCCCTGAGGACGCAGAGCAGAAGGACCCCCGCCACCGAATGCTCAGAGGAGGAGCGCTGCCGCCTAGGGCAGCAAAAACCCTGGCGCCACTCCTGCCTGGAGAGATCAGAAAAATTCAAATTCATCGAGTGGAGCAGAGCTGGGTTCCAGCCCCTGGCTCTTCCACCCACTGGGTGACCATGGGCAAGTCGCTGACTCATTCCATGCCTCAGTTTCCCCCTCTGCAAGAGAGGGGACATTTACCCTCTTTCCTAGAGTGCTTTGAGATCTGTGGGTGACAAGCACAATCCAGGAGCTATGTGGTGGTCTTTCTAGAGAGGCAGGCCCCTGGTCTGCGCTTCTGCTGTTAATTCTACCTCTCTTCTGTGGATAAAGAGAGGATTCTGGTCTGCTGGGCTGTCAGTCTAGTACCTTGTTTCAGCCGCCATTAAGCTCACATTCAAAAATAAAAAAGATAAGTATGAAATCCAAACAGCAGCAACTCCAGCCTACCTCCTCTGCGAGGTCCCTGCTGTTCCGCTTCAGCTGTTTATTCCTTGATGAAATTAAATACCTGCTGTGATTATGTTAATATCGCATGCAGCCCCCAGGAAAAGGGTAAACAGCAATTGGCGAGTTCCCAGGGTGTCTGTCTGTGGTTAACTCTCACCGCGATTCGGGCCAGCCCTGGGCATGGCCAGAGGGCACGGGGGTCTTTAACGCAAGACAGAAATGAGCCTGGTTTATTAGCCGCAGAGCTAATGTGAAATATGGGTGGGTGGCTTTCCTGCTGCAGCTGTGGAATGTGCCAGGAAGGGGTGGGCAGGCAGTGCGGCAAGGACGGGCTGTTGAATAACTTCCCTCATGACCACAGAGATCGGGGCCCTAGTTTGCCAACGCAGCACCTCCAGCTGCATGGTGCCCGCCCCGCGTCCGCTGAGTCAGCACTGAGCACCCCTGTGGAATCGTCCGCACCCGTTCTTGCAACCCAGGGTCCCTGAGTTTGGGCACGGGGGCGCTTCGAGGGGCGAGCGCCACCTTCACCTTGGGACTGCTGCTCTGCGGTGCCCATCCAAACACAGAACGGATTGGGCTCCTCTTTGGTTGAGCTCCTAGGGAAAGCGCTTGGCACTGTGCGTCTTCAAAGCGCTTTGCGAACCAGCCTCATGCCCCTCCTATGCAACATGAGTATCGAACGGCCCAGAGTTTGCACAGATCCATTTGAAAATTGACCCCCAGCGCAGAAGGTAAAGTAGGCCAGGGCTGCATTGCTGGGACCTGGATCCCAAATCCTCCACCCCTCGGGGGTTCTAATCTGGGCCCCTAGCAGCGACAGTGGGATACCGGCGGGTCCAATACAAGAGATGCCACCTCTTCACAGACAATCCGTCAGCTGCTCAGAGATCCTGGTTGGCGGCACTATCCCGGAGTCTTTCCAATAACCGGGGCCCACGGCAGGCCTCTCTGTCTGCCCCTGAGCTTGGCGCTTCCATGCAACTCTGAATTCCAAAGCTCCCAGAGCTGGAGCTGACAATTAGGAGACGTTGCCTTGAGGACACTGGGTATTTTTGCTTTTCCCAGAGTAGCTGAAACATTGCTGTCTGGTTTGTTTTAAGGGCTGTAAAATTACAGCTGCAAAGGCAGGATGTAAATGGCTTGTTTAGTTACATTTTATTAAGGGACTTCGTTCTGGGGCAGGCAACAATCAGAATTGCTCTGGGTAAATACTTGTAGAGAACTTTCCAGTATTATTTTCCCACTCTGTTCCTTACCACTCCTTTCCCCTCCCCCACAAACTTCTTTGCTCATACTCACGTGTTCACACACACACACACAGAAGAGGCAAATCTTGTGCAGTTCTGGTCACCCCCATCTCAAAAAAGATCTGTTAGAAATGGAAAAGGTACCGAGAAGGGCAACAAAAATGATGAGGGGGATGGAACAGCTTCCATATGAGCGGAGGTTAAAAAGACTGGGACTGTTCGGCTTGGAAAAGAGACGACTAAGGGGGGATATGACAGAGGTCTATAAAATCATGACTGGTGTGGAGAAAGTGAATAAGAAAGTGTTATTTACCCCTTCACATAACACAAGAACCAGGGGTCACTCAATGAAATTAACAGGCAGCAGGTTTAAAACAAACAAGGAAGTATTTCTTCACACCAGCCACGGTCAACCTGTGGAACTCATTGCCAGGGGATGTTGTGAAGGCCAAAAGTATAACTGGGTACAAAAAAGAATTAGATAAGTTCATGGAGGATGGCTATTAGTCCATCAATGGCTATTAGCCAGTATGGTCAGGGATGCAACTCCATGCTCTAGGTGTCCCTAAACCTCCGACTGTCAGAAGCTGGGACTGAACGCCAGGGGATGGATCAGTCGATAACAGCCCTGTTCTGTTCATTCCCTCTGAAGCACTTAGCATTGGCCACTATCAGAAGACAGGATACTGGGCTACATGGACCATTCATTCGTCTGACCCACTATGGCCGTCTTATGCAAAAATGTTTGTGATAATTCCTGATGAACGGGGCAGATTCTGCTAAAATCAGGAGGGGATATTGGATTTTTTTCTCATGCCAAGTTGTATTTGTTTATAACTTTTTCAAGAGACCCTTTCATTTTGCTAGTGAAGTGAACCCTGTGGGTACCCGATGCTTTCTCTGCAAATCTGAGTGACCGGTAACCAGATACGGGAGTGCCTCCCGCCAAAAATATGCCCTTGCTCTCTTATCTCTCAGGCAGATTTTAGAGAGTACTTCATCTTTCTTTGTCTCTCACAACGTTTACTTTATTGGTACCATGAGGTGTACAACTGTTGCCATTGCTAATGTACCAATCACCTGGGAATAGATTCGCCAGTGCTTCTGGTCCTAAACCCTCACACGATGATCTTCTATGCTGTTAAACAGCTGCTGCGTTTCACCCCAGAGGTGGCTGCGTTCCACCCCAGAGGTGGCTGCTTTTCAAGTAATCCTTGTAGCTGGTAAAAGTGCTTTGTGAGCCCTTTGTTTAGAGCCATGTTGTTTAGATATAATCTTTCTGGGGACAGGCCAGCAGAGGGTACAGAGGCTGTTTCTGTGCCTGGTGAATGCGAGGCGCAATCTGCTCCGTCAGCCCACTGTTTGCATGTGGCAGGCACGAATTCCGTGCCTTCCTTCTGTTACGGTGAAGTTTCCCGCTTCTGACTCGGCAGCTCTAGGCAATTTTTATCTGCACTTCTGGCCTTTCTTCCTTTTATCACAAACAACATACGCCGCACGCCAGCGCAGTTTTCAGAAGCACAGAGACGCGGGTGCCAGTGAGAACGCTGAGTGGGGTTGTCCAGCCCAGTCAAACCTTAGATCGGTTACGTTTCCAGATGAGAAACCGCGGCCGATAAAGTTCAGGGCAGATAAATATAGACTAATGAGGCTCTGAGCAAGGAAGAAAAAGAGGAAATGCCTTTTATAAATAGCGACGCTCTGGCAGCATTCCGACTGGGCTGGGAGACTGGCGCTGCACCCAACGAATTCCCCCCGCTTCCCCCCACATTCACAGTCACATTCGTCACAGCCCAGCTCTTCCAACGTCTCGAGCTGCCTTCCCGCCATTGATTGCGGCGGGAGTTGGGTGTCTGGGTCTCTGCCTACGTACTAGGCCTTAGCCAGAATGGATCTTGTCGGTGCACCGGGGCGGAAGACTGAGGAAGTGCAAAAAAGGATTCCCAGGATCATGGTCTCTGGGATTCACGGGCTAGTGGGCCAGGCATTGGGCCAGCCCGCAGCAGACCCTCATTCCATTCCTGGCTCTGCTACTGACCTACTATAGGCAAGTGAGAACCTCCCTTGGCCTGTTTAGATTGGATGCTCTTGGGGGCAGGCACTGTGTGTCTGGGCTGCAGGCTCCTGATCTCAGTTGGGCCTCCTGGTGCTGCTGCTCCCCTCGTGAATACTTTGTGCCGTGAGGGATGGCAGAGGAAATTGTGTTCGTCTCTGTGGAAAGCAAGCGCTGCCGTGCGTACAGTCTGGGAGGCCCCTGAGCTGGTTTTTCGTGCTTCCTTCGCAGCCCTTGCACCTTGCTGCTATCTTTCTAACCAGCCAGCTCTCTATTTTTAAAGTGCTAATGGCTCTGGCATCCAGATGCCAACCAAATAACACTCAGCATTTGCATGTCTTGAAAGTGCTGCTCCGTTACTGACTAATTAACTCTCACAACGGTCCTATGAGGGGTGTCTTCTGCATTGAACAGAGCAGGAAACCAAGAGGCAAAAGGACTTGTCCAAGACAACAGGCAAATCAGTGGCAGAACTCAGGCCCTCCGGTGTCTTTGGCTCCCCCACCCCCCCAGAGCTGACGAGATGCACTGGTCTGGGCTTGCGAACCCCATCCTCCCAATGCAGGAAGTAATGCTGGTGATGTCGATGGCATTCTTCCCTCTGAATCAGTGGGGGATCCATACCTAAACATGGTGTTGGGGGGCAGCGTCTTGCCTGGGGGCCCATTTTTTGGCTAGGGTGTAACATGGAGTCCCTGGGCATTTGTGGCTATTAGAGATCCCATGGCCAATGTAGTGACCAGATTCCAAACTGGGTAATTACGTTCTGCCTCCTGCAATCCGCCCTGCAGTGCCCACTGGAGCTGGGCGTTCTTCACTTTCCAGCCTCACCGGCATGGCACAGTGTGCAATCTGGCTGGCCCTTTCAATGAAGCAGTTCTTGGATGGTTAAGCAGGTGCCCCCAGGTGGGACCTAATCAGGGTGGGGCAGCCCCTGAGGGAGAGGCTAAAAGGAGAGCTGCAAAAGGGTGACCTGGAGGGAAGACGCTGCAGAAAGGGAGCTTCCGCAGAGGGCTGGCAGAGGCACCATGGGGAAAGAGAGCTACAGGAGGGGAATAGCCAATGTCAGGATTACCCTGGGGTGGGGTTGGGAAGTGGCTTGAACCCCTCTGGAATGAAGATAGGAGGTGGTGGAGGGGGGGCAGGTGAGAAGTCTGGGGTGACCCTAGCATGGGAGGGTGCTGGTTCGCTTGAGGCCCAGGGGGGGCCGGGGCCCAGGCACAGTGAGAGGAGGGCCTGGAGCGGCTGGTGTGGAGAAGAGGCGGTTCACTGGGACTGTTGGGTTGGGACATTAAGGTTTGCTCTAAGACTCAGGGTGAAATTATTTAGACTATTAACAAACAAACCTGTAACGAGGGTGCTTTCCATATTAAGGTATCGGAGTAACTGCTTGAGAACTGCAAGTAGAGGGTTTAGTTATGGCTGTGGCCTGTGAGACCATACTAGGCCAGGAATCCCGGAGACAGCAACCTCTGTGATACAAGGTAACTGTGTTCAACAGTTGCCCTGTTCCACCCAAGAGGTGGCTGCATTTCAGGGGTGGGCAAAGTGATCTCTAGATACCTCATTCTTCACTGGGGGTGCATGAAACTTCCTTCATGATGATAAGGGACTTTCTGATCCTCTGCTATAGAAGTATGAAGGGCTGATGCTGGCAGAGGGATTTAGTAATGAGGGGCTGGAAAAAGGCGAATGTAGTGCCCATCTTTAAAAAAGGGAAGAAGGAGAATCCGGAGAACTACAGGCCAGTCAGCCTCACCTCAGTCCCTGGAAAAATCATGGAGCAGGTCCTCAAGGAATCCATTCTGATGCACTTAGAGGAGAGGAAAGTGATCAGAAACAGTCAGCATGGATTCACCAAGGGCAAGTCATGCCTGATTAACCTAATTGCCTTCTATGATGAGATAACTGGCTCTGTGGATGAGGGGAAAGCAGTGGACGTGTCATTCCTTGACTTTAGCAAAGCTTTTGATACGGTCTCCCACAGTATTCTTGCCAGCAAGTTAAAGAAGTATGGGCTGGATGAATGGACTGTAAGGTGGATAGAAAGCTGGCTAGATCGTCGGGCTCAACGGGTAGTGATCAATGGCTCCATGTCTAGTTGACAGCCGGTATCAAGCGGAGTGCCCCAAGGATCGGTCCTGGAGCCGATTTTGTTCAATATCTTCATTAATGATCTGGAGGATGGCGTGGGCTGCACCCTCAGCAAGTTTGCAGATGACACTAAACTGGGAGGAGTGGTAGATACGCTGGAGGGTAGGGACAGGATACAGAGGGACCTAGACAAATTAGAGGATTGGGCCAAAAGAAATCTGATGAGGTTCAACAAGGACAAGTGCAGAGTCCTGCGCTTAGGACGGAAGAATCCCATGCACTGCTACAGACTAGGGGCCGAGTGGCCAGGCAGCAGTTCTGCAAAAAAGCAGCCTGGTGGCTGTCTGGGCTGACGCTGTACTGTAGGTCGGCAGAGGCCTTCACTCGCCAGGGCTGTAATGCGAATGGGAGTCAGGACTGCATGGGTCTATTCCTGGCTCTGCCAATGACTCGCGGTGCAGCCTTGGGCATGTCCCTTGCTGCGAGGCTGATATTTACAGGGCCGCCCGGGGGGGTTTTGGATGGGGAGGAGACATATTTTGTGTCCCCCGCCCTCCCCAAACCACACAATTCTCTGTCTCATGTGCATCCTGGAATCCCACGTAAAAGGAAGCTCTCCATTCACTTGCACTGGTCAGTTTCCTCATTGCTCACCAGGTTGGAGCGGTTTCGTTGAAATCGATCAGTGATGTCGAATGCAGGGAGCTGATGGCAGTGAAATTCCAAACTAAGACCAGGTCTTTGCTAGCAAAGGTTGGCCGGGATTCCTATACCATTGTTGCTACAGTGGCAAACTCCGCCTAGCAGCGACACAGTTTACAGTGGTGAAGAAAGTACTTTTGCCGGTAGAGCTTATACCGGTTCGGCAGGCAAAATGAGCTACTTCAGTGCTGTGATAAGTGACGCTCGGTCTTTTGCTGGTATAGAAATGTTGCAAAACACAACAAACAGCCCCCTCTCCATCGCACCCTTAACTGACATCACTACACTAGCCTAAGAAACCCAGGGTCTGCCCCTGCCTGCTAAAGAAAGCTGTCGCACCCCATTATCACCCCAGCTAACTATAAACCCTGCCCCATTTGCTGAGCGCCTGTCTGTGTGTGTCAGACTTTAGATTGCCTGCTCTTAGGGGCAGGGACTGTCACACTTTCTCTGATGTGCTGCCAGATGCCTTTGCTGGTGCTTTAATGAATAAATAATAGATGACCAATCCAAGCTGCGAGAGGGAGGGGATGGATCATTTCTGTTCATACCCGGTGTCCCGCCCAGCTGGGAACAACGGCACCAGTGTCTCAGTCCGGATCAGTCAAACGATCCTCAGCATCTTTTCTTTCCCTTTTCGGCATTGGAGACCTATAGAAAAGCTGCCTGTTGGAGCCCGGCAGAGAGGGGATCCAGTTTCCTCAGCTGGGCTCATTGTCATTTGATGCACGGCAGTGGCCTTTTCTCTGGCTGCCTCTTGTGTCCTGGAGTTGCCTTGATGCAGGGTCCGCGGAGAAGAATGTTTTGGTTGTTTCATGGATGTGTAAATTTCGGCTTGTCCGTGTTTGCAGATTAAGGGGCCCGGGCTCGGTGCCATTTCCTGGAACCTTGCCTGCCATTGAGCTCCTCCAGCCCTTTCTGGAAAAAGGTCTCAAATGATGCCAGGTCTGTGACCCATTTAATGTGCGAGGGAAGCCTGACGTGGGCTCCTGCCCCGTGCCAGCGAAGTGGTGTTAGCTCAGTGCCGTTTTGCTAGGTGAAGCTCGTCTTCCAAGCTGGGTGATTGGCTGGGGGAGGTGGGCGTGGAGGGAAAGTCTTCACAGCTGAGGCCTGGAGAATAAATGTTTTCTCTGTTTTTTGTAGATGGCCTTGGGGCACTTGGGTGGCTTGGGGCTGGGGGAGTGTAACTGGAAAGCCAACCCCTCTGACTTGGGGGATTTGAATTACACAGGATCTAAAGTGCTAGCGGAAAAACACAGCTCTAGAAAGGGGGCCGGGAGTCTGGGGCCAGCAGGGCTGTCGGCATCTAAACCTTCAGTAAGAAACCAAGTAAACGTCTGGCCGCCGTGGCTTGTGAACGTGACTTGAGGCTGCAGAGGGATTGCTCCCGTGCCTTTGGTGCTGCTCCTGCTGTTGCAGGTTTTCTGCTGCTCCTCAGACCAACGGTGAAAGCTACAAGGCTCACGTCCGTTTTGCTCCACTGCTTCTTGAAGCAGGTGTTAACTGCGTCAGAAGAGGCGGACACTGGAGCTTATTCAAGACTGTGCAAAGGGGAGATGAAGTGAAGGGATTCAGCAAAAGAGTATCACTGCCCTCTGATGTGCCAATCTGGATGCAGCCATTTGCATAAGCAATCTGACTAGTTAACATTGCTCCAAACCCCAGTGTTGCCGACCACCTGACCAACACAAGGCACCAGCTCTTTGCACGGTGTTTTATAGGCAATCGTGAGCCAGGATTTCCTTTATCTGGGAACCAATGTAGACGTTCTCAAAGGCTGTATAGTTTGAGGGAGACAATCGGCCCTCCCTTGATGCGTTAGATTTGCTGGCGGCATGAAACAGACAAGAGTGCATCGTTCTCGGTAGCTAATTCGTCCCTGTGTCCTGTAGCGACGGCAGTGCAAGGAGTGCACGGGCAAATCAGCAGTTGTAATTCGTAAGAGAATCTGTTTGTCTCCCTGACGCGTGCCCTGTTTTGCTCCGCACACTGGGCCAGATGGTGTGACTGGATGGAGCTCCGTTGATGTCAATGAGCTGGGCCAGCAGAGGGTCTGGCCCACGGCGTGCACAGAGCAGGAACCCCATTCATTGCACACTCGCACTGGGTTGGGGAACGGGAACGTCAGCCAGCGAAGTATCAACAACTTGTTTAGCCACTTGGAAGAAGCCTCCCTGAGGTAATGAAGCCTGCGAGGAGAGGCCCCTCTGCCGCAGAGCCATGGAAGGCCTTCGTGCTGCATTGGTGTGTGGGCGTGAAGCCCGGCTCTTCCCGAAGATAGTGGAGGCAGATTTCCTCCCCTCCTCGCTCTGTGCCTGGAGGGAGAGGTTCTCTCTAGAGATTCGAAAGGCCTTTCATCCCACATCCAGCGTTCAGGGCAGCAGTGCTGACTCTGCTTCTGGGCATCCCTGTGAAGAGAATCTACTCTCCCTGCAAACTCCCACTTCCCAGAGCAGCCCTACTTAGCTTCTCTCTAGGAATCTCCGTCCCCACCCATTGCATGCGCAGGCAGGAAGCTGCAGCAGCTCCATTTGCTTTGGCCCAGGCTGGCAGCTGACGTGTTCCTTGCCAAGGTTCCTCATCCCGGCACGTCTCCCCGGCAGGGGATGCTCTGCCCCAGCCCGTACTCAGTTGCTGACTGAGCAGAAGGCAGTTGCAGGCCGTCTCTTCTTTACGGTGGAAGCCTTGGCTGTGAACGCCTTGGAAACCAGATGAGGCAAAGCACTGGAGAATATTCTCTCTAGCAGGGGTTCTCAACCTTTCCTTTCCGAGACCCCCCCAGCGTGCTATAAAAACCACGGCTCAACGGTATCACAGCAAGTGATATAAAAGCTAAGGCTGGCATTAAGGGGTGGGAAGCCGGGCAATTACCCGGGAGGCCACGCCACAAGGGGCACCGCGAAACTCAGTTGCTCAGGCTTCAGCTCCAGCCCCAGGTGCTGGAGCTCAGGGTCCCGGGCTGCAGCCCTGCACGGTGGGGGTTCCGCTTTCTGCCCTGGGCCCTAGTGAGTCTAATGCCAGCCATGCTTGGTGGCCACCTTGGTGGAAACCAGCTTGCAGCCCCCCTCCTGCCCCAAGCGGCCCCAGACCTCTGGTTGAGAACCACTGCTCTATAGAACAACTGGCTTGGACCTGGCATGGGGAGTGGATTAGGTTTCCTTTGTACTATTACAACCTCCTGCCCAGGGTTGGAAGCATGGACCTATTCCATTTGAGTGGAAGGAGTGGCTCCATGGAGAGAAGAGACTTGACCAAGGTTATCCAGCAGGCCAGTGGCAGAGCCAGACATAGACTCCAGGGTTCCTGAGTCCCAGTGCTCTATGCCCGGCCACACTACCTATGTTCTCCTCTGCTCAGGATGACCCCATTGCGCTTACTTTATTCTTCCACGCATTACGCTCACCATTCCCTCTCTTTGGTGTTTACTCCCTTTATGTACCTGTGATTAACAAGCATCAGAGAAATCTTTGCAGTATGGTCAACCCCACAGGATCACAAATCATGATTCAGGCCCCACCAAAATCATGAGATTGAAAAAACTGAGGTCTTTCTGAGCCTTTATGATGCACTCGAGTCACATATTCAAACTTTTCTCTGCAACCATGAGGGCAAGAAACTTATTTGTCCTTTTTAATGAATGCTGAGATTTTCATATAATCACATGCCTCCAGGAGATGGGGATTTTCCTAAAGCCCCCATCATTGCAAGACTCCCAATAAAATCACGAGTTAGCGACAAAACAAATCACAGCCACACTACAATGCATGTGGTAAAGAATCTCTGTGGGCTCATCAGCCATTGGTCTAGTCTCTTATCTGTTGATTGAGTGTCTGAGCACATTTCTAATCACCCAGCCAAGGTGTCAATTTAACTTCCTTGCGTCCTGAAGTGGCTACATCCTGCCCTGTGGAGACTGACAAATTAGTCCCTGTGTGCGCACGTTGCCCCAGGCCAGGCCCTTTCTCAGTAGCTTGTGGAGTGTTTGTCACAGGAAGGGGGTTTTGTGTCTGATTTAGGATGAAATATCACATCCTTGCTCCCTGCCAATTTCTCCCTGTCTGCCGCCTCCCCTCCAGCCCCGCAGTGGAAATAGCCTGGCTCCTTTCCTCCTGTCCCACCTGGTGCTGCAGAGAGCATCTCCAAGGGCTGGCTGTGCAGAGGTTTGCCAGTGCGGTTGCAAAGTGTGAACCGGGATCCTCAGCGGGTGTGTTTTGTCCTTCTCACACATGCACCTGAGGGACCAAACTCAGCCCCTGAATCTGGATTCTCCAGCATGTGTGTGTCTCACTGAATTACAGATTTCTTTCTTCCAACGTCTCTGCTTGTTCCCAAGCCAATTAAAAGCAAATAAGCAGAATGGAAAAAAACCCTCCGCTCCCAGGTTGAGCCCTTGTGAGTCTCAGCTCCTCATGGGTGTGAATTTTTACAGTTGAGTTATAAATACATCCCTCCCCCCCCCCCCCCCCCCAAATGAGTGCAGGTTTATATACAGAAGCCACTGACTGTCTTTAACCCTTCGGTAGGGACGGGCACTGTTGTAATTGCACATCTCCACCCCTACGCCGTGTGTATGTGGCTGGGCAGTGCAGCCGTGGGTAGGGAGGATGAGGAATGTGTGGATGCTCTGCTGGGTTGAGTTGTATTCACTGTGTTGAGGGCTGTGTCTGGCACTGGTTGCGTGGGCTGGTTGTATTGCAGGCTGTAGTCAGGGCGGGTGAGTGGGGGGGCTGTACTCGGTACCTATTGGGCGACGCTGGTTGCGTGGGGCGGTTGTATTGCAGGCTGTAGTCAGGGCGGGTGAGCGGGGCGCTGTACTCGGTACCTATTGGGCGACGCTGGTTGTGTGGGGCGGTTGTATTGCAGGCTGTAGTCAGGGCGGGTGAGTGGGGGGCTGTACTCGGTACCTATTGGGCGACGCTGGTTGCGTGGGGCAGTTGTATTGCAGGCTGTAGTCAGGGCAGGTGAGCGGGGGGCTGTACTCGGTACCCGTTGGGTGACGCTGGTTGTGCAGTGGGGTGTACTCGGTGCCCGTTGTGCTGTGCTCAGTGGGCACGGGGTGGCGTGGGTTGGGTGGTGCTTGGTGCTGGAGCAGGGAGGATCCCAGAGTGGTTTCAGGGGGTGAATCTAAGCAGTCCCCATTCAGCGCCAGGCAGGCTACTCAGCAACATGCCATGTCGCTCCGAGAGATGCTGCTGCCCACTGCCCACAGCCATCGGTCTGTGTGGTGAGCAAAGCCTGGGGGATTTCCCCATTGCCCTGCACTGTGAGCGCCGCTGACCCAGTGCACCGTGGGGGTAAAACGCTCCCCACCCAGAGGCTTCACACCCTCTGTGAACTGGTGTCAATGGCACTCCAGGCTCAGGGGAATGGCCCCTCGTTTCCAGAGCAGCTAGTGAGGCACCGACTTGCCCCTAGCCGGTGCTAGTGATGTGTAGGGCTGTGCGCCTTACCCCTCCCACCCCACTGTGGGGTAGGTCAGCAGCATTATCCCCATTGCACAGACACTGCCTGGGGAAACTGAGGCAGATACATGGCTAAGGGCTGAGCTTCTGACCCACTGCCCTGGGCTCATTAACCCCTTCTTCAGTAAGGGAGTGAGCGGGTGTAGCCCGTCTCCAGGCAGCCCCTGGACGGGCGTCACTGATGGGCCTGCTGTGACAGGCGGCTGTCAATTTTACTGGCTGATCTTACCCGTCTCCATCTCCATGTTACCGCCCTGCGCCAGAGCAGGGAATGTTTCTCCTTCCCTCACCCGACTCCCCTCCTGTGCACAGAGCCCCAGGAGGCGGGTGGCACCACTAGGCATGGCGCTGGTAGCCTTCGTGCGTAAGACTCTGCATGCACCAGGAGCATCGCAGTGCCAAGGAGATTCTGCTCCTGTCCCCTGGAGCCAGCTGGGAGGAGAGGAGAAGACCCTGGGAGCTGGGCTGGCTAAGGGGGTTGGAACTGAGACCCGGAACTCTTCCTCCTCCCGATGCTGGTTTTGGAGAAGAGAGTGCCCCAGGAAGCCCTGGTCAAGAGGAAAAGATGGCACCACACATGAGCTCCCATCTGCGCTGGCCCCAGGAGTTTACCCCCTTCTCCCACCCCAGGACAACATTGGCCTAGCAAAAGGTCACCTCTTGTCCCCTTAAACTCCAAGGACCCTCCCAGCGCCCTGGGTGTTGGGGATTTGCCATCGGCAGGCTCCTTGGTGCCTTTGATCCGCGGGCCAAAGACAGGGAAGGGGGGTGCGTGAGCTGCAGAGACAGCCTGCATCGTGCAGCCAGCCCGAGCCACTCCTGTCCCTCAGCTGTGATCAAAGGTGCGACTCCCCTTCCCCAAACAAGCCAAATTAAACCCCGTTCCTGGGCCCGGTGGCAGCTGGGCCCCAGGTGGTCTCTGCAGAGGGCTCGTTTGCCTCACCTGGACTGTGGTTTCCATAGCAACCGCTGTCTGTGGTGCTCTATGGGAACAGATGAAGCTTTTTATTCTTTGCTGCCATTGGTCCCATGTGGCACCGTGAGCTCTTCCTCGGTTCCACACCTGGAGCTCCCCCAGGCTCCCCAGCATGGCTCTTCCTTCGCCTTCCCGGCACAGCCATCCCCCGGGAGGGGAGCGGAGGGGTGGATTTTGCATCAGCAATAACCTTTTGCTCCCCCGGGTTAGAGAGATTCCCCCGGTGCTGTCCCTGGGAGTCCTGCCACCAGGCTGGCTGTCTTCGGCGTGTCAACGGCCCCCTTGCCCGGTGACCATCCCAGAGCCACGATGCTACCTACCATCTTTGCCAAAAGTCACCGACTGGCGGGGGGCTGTGCTTGGGCCTTCTGTCTTAAAGGGGCACAGACCATCTATTCTCCTCCCCACAGGGTTCCCTTACACAAACACAGCCACCATCTATTCTAGAGCCGCCCCCACCCCCATTTTACTCTCCCCCTGGGACAAACAGCTGCACCCGGGCTAAACCAGAGAGCGACACAGATTAGCTATCGCAGACTACGCCAAACACCACTGAACTCTGCACGCGATCGGATCCAGACTCTGAGTCAGGCCCATCTTTGGCACGGATCGGAAGTGGCGCTGGCCTATCCCCGTTGGGTGACGTGTAAAGAGGAAACGCACCATTAATGCTTGTAAATCTAATGGACTTGCCAAGCTCTTTCAGCTTTCATAATCCAGGGTGGCTTTGCTTAGGATGTCGTCTTTTAAATCTGATTTTTTTCTTGACAGTGGGCCCTTTATTCACTGAGTTATTTGGATTTCTACTAACTGTACTAAGGAAACTCCTAGCCAATGCTCGGGGCACCCTACGTACACTTAAAAATGCCCAGAACGACTAATCAAAGCTGCTGCATTCCCCATATCAGATCAGCCCAGCAGGGTCCTAAAGACAATATGAATCAATCTCCCTGCAGCCCTACCCAATGCTCATCCCCGTACAGACAGGGGAGGGAAGGGTGTTTAATGTGTCTGTGTATGGGTCACTGTTTAGAACAGGGATGGGCAAACGTTTTGGGCCGAGGGCCACATCTGGGTGGGGAAATTGTATGCAGGGCCGGGGCAGGGGGTTGGGGTGCGGGAGGGAGTGTGGGGTGTCGGAGGGGGTGCGGTCTGCAGGAAGGGGCTCAGGGCAAGGGATTGGGGCAGAGGAGGGGTGCGGGGTGTATGAGGGGGCTCAGGGCAGGGGGTTGGGGTGCAGGAGGGGTGCGGGGTGCAGCAGGGGGTTGGGGTGCACTGGGGTGCAGGGTGCAGCAGGGAGCTCAGGGTAGGGGGTTGGGGTACAGGAGGAGTGCGGGGTGTGTGAGGGGGCTTAGGGCAGGGGGTTGGGGTACAGGAGGGGTTCAGGCTCCGGGATGGTAGCGACACGCATTGGGGCCAGGGCAGACTCCCTGAATGCTTGCCCTGTCCCTGAAGTGCTGCAGCCCCTGGGGGGCGGAGGGCTCTGCGTGCGCTGCCCTTACCGCACCCCCAGGTACCTCCACCGAAGCTCCCATTGGTCCCCATTCCCCGCCAATGGGAGCTGCGGGGGGAGGGGTGGGGGGAGGGGCAGTGCCTGGAGGCATGGGCAATGCACAGAGCCCTCTGACCCCCCGCCCGGGGGCCGCTTCTGAGAGTGGCGCGGGGCCCGCGGCACCATGTGGGGCAATCCCGTGGGCCGGATCCAAAGCCCTGAGGGGCCGGATCTGGCCCGCGGGCCGTAGTTTGCCCACCCCTGGTTTAGAATGACATCTTAGGCTCTGAGGCTGTAATGAATTCTTGGCTGCCTAGGGCTCTGAGCTACCTGCTCTAAAACACACGCCCCGTGTGCTGAAGGATTCCTAGTTTCTAAGGCCAGGCGGGACACTGTGATCCTCTTGTCGGACCACCTGTATCACACAGGTCAGAGAATTGCCCCAAAATGATTCCTACAGCAGGTCCTATGGAAAAACCAGCAGTCTTGATTTAGAAATTGTCAGTGAGTGATGGAGAATCCACCTTCACCCTTGATAAATTGTTCCAATGGCTAATTACATTCACTGTCAAAAATGTATGCCTTATTTCCAGTCTGAATGTCTCTAGCTTCAACTTCTAGCCACTGGATTGTGTCAGACCTTTCTCTGCTAGACTTGGCCTTTATTACGTATTTGTTCCCCTTGTAGGTACTTAAAGACTGAAATCAAGTCACCCCTTAGCCTTCCCTTTGTTAAGATAAATAGATTGAGCTCCTTCAGTCTATCACTGTAAGGCAGGTTTTCTAATCATTCTCACGGCTCTTCTCTGAACCCTTTCCAATTCATCACCATCTTTCTTGAGTTGTGGACACCAGATCTAGATGCAGTATTCCAGCAGCGGTCGCACCAATGCCAAACACAGAGGTAAAATAACCTCTATGCGCCTACTCCAGATTCCCCTGTTTACGCTGCCCAGAATTTCATTAGGAAAATCTCTGTTAACTGTATAGGGCGTCTGACACAGTCGAGCAGTGGTGATTCCATCCAGTAGATGGCAGTGGTGCATACACACCCAGTTTCTCTATCACCCAGTGCTTCTCCAGCTGTTTCTCAGTTCCTCCTCTCTCCTCTTGATCTTTCTACCCTCCCAGTCCTGTTGCTGTGTGGACCTCGCATGATTCATCGGCCTGCCCACCAGGACATGCTCTGCCAGCTGTGTGAGAACTGCTCCACTAGCCAGTACATTCATTACAATATTTGTTCTCTCTCCGTGTCTTCCATAGGAAATGCACTCAGAATGAGATCTGTGTCTGCCAGCTGCATTGTCATCCCTAGGAGTAAAGATTCTGGAATAGTTGGCAATGCAGTGGTGGCTGTACCTGGCATTTCCAAATCATGGTGCTGGGCGTGACTGCCACTGGCTGGCTTCATAAAGCAGGCAGGGTAGTGGGGTTACCACTCCTGGGCTTCATCCTGGACACCTCTGCAAACGTTTGGCTCTCCTGGGCCCAGGCCAGCAAGTGCTTTGACAACTGGAGCTGGGTGAATAACAGATTTTTTTTTGGTTCGCTGGCAGTGCTGAAAAATTGGGGGAGGGGAATCACTTTAGGTGGACCTGAAAATGATTTTTTTCCCCCCTGAATTTTTGGTGAACCAAAGTCAACCGTGTCTCGCTCAGCTCTGTGTTCATGGCAGCAGATCTCAGTACCGTGGCAATGTGTTGCCTCTGGGTTTTTTTGCACCTCCCTGACCCTCTCCCCTATAGAAGCTTGGCTACTTGCCTCACTGACCCCAACTGCTCCCGCAGTGTCTGGCAAAGCAAACGGAAAAAGCTCAAGATCAAAGATGGCCCCAGAGGCCCTGGAACATCCAGCTGACCGGAAGGGCAATGTCACACTCCTGTGGAGTTCCTGAGAGCTCTCCATCTCGGGGAGCAAGAGACGGAGAAGGGGCAGGGGGACGCCGGCCTGGGCTCTGAAGCCAGTGTTTCCAAGCAGCTACATTCCTCAGTACAGAGGAAGGGAGCCTGCTCTGCTAATCTCTGTCTGGCTGAGGAAGACTCCCGAGGGGTGGAGCAGGAGGTCAGAGAACTCTCTATGCAGCGAGAGGACTTCATTAGGTGCCTAAAGCCATATGCTGCAATTAGTGCACCTGTTCCTGGAGTTTTGTTTGCTTTCTGAAGCTAAGCAGGCTTAGATCAGGTCAGACCTGGGATGGGGGACCCCGTAGAGATAACCTAGTCTACTGCAGGAAGTGGGATCGGGGATTCCACAGGGGGCATTCTTCTCGGTGTTGGTTCTGTGCCAATGCCCCAGCCTGGTGCTTGTGGCCCATCTTTCAGATGAGACTAAGCTAATGCTGTGACTAGGTGGGGGTTATTAAGGATCGCAAGGCACTTTCCTCAAGAACTGGGGACAGTGGGGGGAGGAGGAAGAAGGTGTGTGAACCTCAGGGTCCAATTTCCAATCTTGGATAATTATGTTCCACTTCCTTAAATTACTGATTGATTGATGATTGATTTGTTTTACAGTAGGCTCCTGAGGCCTCAGCTAAGCTTGGGGCCCATAGTGCCAGGTGGTGCAAAACCCCACACTAGCCTGCCCCATCCCAAAGAGTTTAGTCTTCCCCCTCTCGCTTCAGTTAGCTCTGTGGTGTATCCCTTACTGTCTGGAACTGCTGTGTCGTGTGTGTTCTGCATGGCTAAAAGCTGCCATGCTCCACCCCAGAGGTGGCTGCATTTCAGTGGTGGGTTAAGCAGGTCTTGTATGTGTCATTTGTCCAGTACTTTGGGGTGAACTGCAGAATCTTTTTCGAAGAGCAGGCGGGTAAATGCAGATACATGGCCTGGGCTGAGGAAATGAACATCCTTATAATTGAGCGTATCTATCTTAGGCTTGGTCAGCGCTTTAAAAGTTATGGTGCCATGGCTCCATCGGGCAGTGGGGGGAAAAGCCCACACCCCAATCAACATAGTTATGCCCCCAGTGTAGAAGCAGCTAGGTCAGTGGGAGAGTGGTTCTGCCAACAGAGCGAACCTCCTTTGGGGAGAAGCTGTTCCTACACTGACGAATCTCCTGTCCGTGGGCACTGCAGCTAGGTGGCATAGGGTCCCTAATGTAGACATACCCTTAGGCATTTCTATGACCTCGTTACCATAGTACGGGAGCACCCCACAATCTTTCCTGTATTTATCCCTGTAGCGCAGAGCAGGGCTCTGAGCCCCAGGTGCAGATGTAGACAGACCCGAACTAGCTGTGTTCTAACCAGCTGGTGTAGGAATAGCAGCGCAGACATTCCCAGTGGGGTTGAACTGCCCCTGCTGCAATGGTGTTGCTGGAGCTGGCTAGACCAGAGCTAGCTCCAGTGTGTCTCCATGTGCGGCTCGGACACCTCTGAAGGCAGTGAAGACATGCTCGCCCGGGGTGTCGCAAAGGCGTCTGTGGCTAGAGCAGGGCACAGAACCCACGTCTCCAACTAACGCTGCGACCGCTGGGCCATGTGTCTGGTGTGCAGGGCTCCTGGAGTTGTGCTGAGCACGACCCCCCTTCAGTCACGTGCAATCTTTATCCTCTACCTTCCCTCTGGCGTTGCTCGCTGAATGGCTGGCTGCTAGGCAGAATGAGTGCCTCCCGGCTCGGACGTTCTTGCTGTCTGCCTAGGTGTTGGTACCGTCCTGGTCACTGTGGGATTGAACCGCTTCTCCCAGGCTTCCCTGGGGCAGCTGGCAGGGTCTGTGGCATCCCTGTGAGTTACCACTGCCTGCATAGGCTGAGTTGCTTAACTCCATAAACAGACCGGGCAGCCAAGGGGATTTCCAACAGAGTCCTGTTGCAACGTCCTTCCCTTTCCCTCACTGGTGTCTTGGGCGCGAGTACTTGTCCACTGTTCATTTCGTGCTGTCTGAGGGACGCTTTGCCGCGTGGCCTTTCCAGACCTGAGAATGCAGTACTCCAGCTCTGCACCGTCAGGGGTTTTACGAGACACTTCGAAGCCAAGTTTGTGTTTCTGAACCGTGTCGGGCCCAGCCAGCACCCTCCTGGGCCAAAGGTCTTTTCTAAACTGCCGTCTGTCATGTAGCACGCATGTGGGCATTAGACAGTACTCGCCAGGCTCCAGAGGCTTGTCTGGAGCCCCTGCTGCTCCCAGGCCAGGGATGTTACAGGAGCATGCTGCAATGCTGCGGCTGAGTGCTTGTGCGCTTGTCTCCTTTGAGTCACTCTAACAGCTTGATACTCACAGCCGGAGGACCTCCCCTTGGGCCGAAGGCCTGTGTTTTTGGTGCCCACCTTCATGGCTTCAGTTCCCGCTGCTGTCCGTGTGTGTGTGTGTTTGGCCGGGGATCCGATTTGTTGGTCCTGGCATGCAGGGCGGAATGTCAGCGGGAATCTGCTGGCTGTACCTCGCCCTGGGTCCCGTGACCGCTGCGTGCAGGGTGGTAGGTGCAGGGGGAAGCTCTGTGGAGGAGTGCGGGAGCAAAGGTGACAGGTCGCGGAGCCCTGGAGAAGGTTAAAGCCCCAGGGGAAGCAGGGGCTGTGCAGCTGTTGCTGAGCAAAGAAGGATAAAGTTCAGAGGATGCAACTGTGGAACCAAATCAGTGCTGCCCCAGTCCTAAGGAGGGGGCTCCTCCCTTCCCTGCCCCCCACTCTAGCCAGTCTGCCCATGTGTCTGTCTGGGAGGGGGATGCTGTCTGTCGGTAACCCTTGGCACTGGGCCTCTGTGCCCGCCGAGGGCCTTTCTCAGCCCTGGTTGGGAGCTCAGTGGTCTCCTGGAGGGAGGTTTTACAGGGGGCGTGGCCTGTCCGTTGCCACGGAGCTGAGCTAGGCCAGGGGAAGGGGCCGTTGTTGATGGTGGGTATCCAGCCCGGGTAAGCGGGAACCTTGGGGCCGATGCCAGGGGCCCCCCTGAGCTCCGGGAGAGCAGCATGCAAACAGAGCCCCCTGGGCCATAACAGGGACGTTCACGTGGAGCCTCCCCTCATATCACGGGACTCAGTCACCAGGGTCTGTGACGAGATAACGCCCGGCACCCGCAGAGCACCTCTTCCCTCACCCCTTTCATGGGGCATTCCCAAGAGGGTTCTCTGGCATCAGCCCCAGGGTAGAGATGGGCAAGCTGTGGCACAGAGGAGGGGAGTGACTTGCTGTTGGGAGCAAGGACCCAGGAGTCCTGCTCCCCACTCCTAGGCTGAGGGAGACGACGTGCAGCTGGGACATGCTGCCGGGTTTGCAGCGGCGCCAAACCGATGCTGTGTGCTTCCCCTCCCCCGCGAACCTCGCTGCGTTCCCAGGACTGGAGCTGCAGAGGCAGGCGCCTAGGAGCTGGGCGTAGCCACTCAGGAAGGCAGGATAACCCTTCGCCTGCCCTCGATTGAATCGGTCCATCGATGGCTATTAGCCACAACAGACAGGGAGGCCACCCCGTGCTCGGGTGTCCCTAAACCTCTCACAGCCAGAAGCGGGGAGTGGACGACAGGAAATGGAGCACTTGATAAATTGCCCTGTTCTGGCACCGGCCACTGTCGGAAGCCAGGATACTGGGCGAGATGGACCCTTGCTCTGACCCACTCTGGCCATTGTTGTGTTCTCCTGTCGCTTCGCTGCCGCTCCCAGGGGCAGAGGTTCAGCTGCTTCCTCCATGTCTGACGCCAGGAGTTAGCGATGGACACAGGCGCCCGAGCTGGCCGGGCGCACGGCACTGGCTCCTCCTGGCTCATCAGCAGCCAAGACTCGTTAGAGTAATCACTGCACACCTTCCAAGAAGGGCTTTCCCATGTGAGCAATTGCTGTAGCTGCTTCGCGGGTGACATATGATGGGGGAGAGGCGGGATGGCAGGGGAGCAAGGCTGGCTCCAGGCAGCAGCACAGCAAGCTGGTGCTTGGGGCGGCCAACGGAAAGGGGCGGCACGTCCAGCTCTTCGGCGGCGAGTCCCTCAGTCACTCTCGGCGGGAAGGACCAGCCACCGAATTGCCGCCGAAGAATGAAGCAGCAGTAATGCTGCCGCCGATCACGGCTTTTTTTTTTTTTTTCCCCCACCGCTTGGGGCGGCAAAAATGCTGGAGCTGGCCCTGCAGGGGAGGCACCTGTCCACTTTCCAAGCACAGTCTGTCATCGTAGCATTAACCCGGGGTGCAGCGTCAGTGCAGGTGATGCAAAAAAAGAACCAGGCCTTTCTCTGAGCTCGGGTTGCAGGCATTTCCCTGGTTCCAGTGCAGGCTGTTATTGGCCTGTGCTGATCCCTCCTGAGCTACAGACTGGCTGGTGATGGCGCCGGCCTCCGACACCTCCCTGTCATGTGTGCCGTCCCTCCTCTTGTCCAGGGGAAGAACAGGTCCAACCTGGCCACTGGGGGGAAGGGGTCCGTGAAAGACCCCCTCACATCTGAGCCCTGAATTGGACCCTCAGCCAGGACGTTTGCATTGGAAACGGGGGAGCGGGATGATGTCTGTGGTATCTGACCCGAGGGGCGGGCTGGGGAAGAACCGCTGCTCTGTGACTCGGCGCCATAGGAGTTAGAAAGTGCTTCGGTCTGACAGCCCCATGTTCGTGGAGGATGGGTAGCGGAGAAGAGCAGAGGGCAAGGAAAGGCAGCTCCTCCTTGGGTGCTCTTCAAAACAAGCTGTCTGCTCCTGCTGGAAGGGCCAAGCCCGGCTCGCCGGCCCAGCTGTGCTGGCCGCAGCGCTGGGGCTGGCTGTGATTTCTCTTGCTTTCTGCTGATGAATTTAGTGCATGTGGCAGGGAGAGATTCCAGCCCTGGACTCCACATGGCCCTGTCAATCCCCCTCAAGCCTGAGCTACCGCACCCCTGCCATGACAGCTGTGACCTGCGCCCTGCTCTGCCAGTGCCCCTCAGTCCCCAACCACAGCCTCCTGCTACCCCATCCTGGGCTCCCCCCGCCCACCAGCTCTCCTCATGCCCTTCAGTCCTGGCCTGCAGCCCCCGCTATTCCTGTCCTGGGCCCCCTGGCATTGGAGGATCTCAAAGCACTTTAGAAACAGATCCCTAGCCCCAGGTCCCAGATGGAGAAACCAGGGTACAGGGAGGAGAAGTGACTTGCCCAAGGTCACCCAGGGACTCGGTGTCTAGTGTGGATAGAGCTGATCCTTTAGCTGCAGTAATGTCCAGTGATCTAAATGGGAGCATACAGAGCTAAGAGCCCTGACTCTACATCTCTGGTGGATACAGGGGTGTTATCCCAGCTCTTACGCATAGGGAAATGAAGCCACAGAGTGGTTATGTGATTTGCCCAAGCTCACACAGCAGAACCCAGGAGTCCCAAAGTCCAGTCTTGTGCTCCTACCACTAGGCATGCTTCCCATCCAAGAGCCATGTATGGAACTTCCAGCCTGAGGCTGTGCCCACTGGACCA
This sequence comes from Trachemys scripta elegans, assembly GCF_013100865.1. Lineage (NCBI taxonomy): Eukaryota > Metazoa > Chordata > Testudines > Emydidae > Trachemys > Trachemys scripta. The sequence continues at coordinate 14,730,507 of NC_048317.1, read as the reverse complement.
GCCTCCCTGCTTGCCGCTGGCTCCCTGCACATTGTGCATGCGAGTGTCTGAGCCCGACCGTGGCTGAGTACAATCTGACCGGAGCGTCCTTGCTTCTGCTTTGCCAAGGAAAGGAACAAAAATCCCTGAAAGGAATAGCTCGCAGGGGACTCCTCTCAGCCTGGGAACTATCCCGCTGCTCGCTCAGGATCACCTCTTCATGGGAAAGCCTGTCCTGACCAGCCCTGCGTGTTTTATTGCCTACCTCGAAGCCGAGTATAAATCCCTGTGTGACACGTCAATGTCTCTGCTATAGAGACACCAGGCAGCTCTGCAAAAATGCGCCGTTGTAGTCACAGTCTCGACAGGGGAATGTGCTGGGACTGGACAAGTAGCCTGGGCCCGCTCGAAGCAGGCAGCCCGGGGGAGAGAGCTGCTGATGCTGAAGAGACTGCAGGGTCCTGGCCGTGCAGCTGGCATGTGCCTGCCCCGGAGAGCTCGCAGCCTGATTCTACAAGGCAGACAATGGCAGCGTCACCCTAACTGTGCAGGTGGGGACCTGGAGAGATTAAGCAACTTGCCCCCAGGGACCCTGGTGACATGGACTCGCCCAGAGGAGAACTGGGTTCAGTCCTTGGCTAGCCCTGTATCCCCGAGGCTGGCTGCAATAGCCCCCTCTCTGCAATGACTGAGTCGGTGCAGGTTCGCTATGGAAGCACATGGTCATGTGACTTTCTTCTTTTCCTGGCGCACCCCGGGCCGCGGTGAAGATGATCACAGAGAAGGACGCAGCCGCCTGCTCTCCTTGCGTTGCCTTTGTGGCCCTCTGTACAGCATGGGAACGAATCGCATTGGGATTTTCTCCCTTCCCACTTGCCTCTGGAGAATGCTAATGCGCTTCCTCCCGGCCTCACCTTCCGACGGGAAGAGCCGCTCTCGGCATCGATGGCTACTTTGTTGTGCGATGGCACATTTTCCAGGGGCATTTGGCTTTCGGTGCCATGGCTCGGTCCTCGCGGGTTTCAGATCTGTTAAGGAGGAGGCAGTTCAGGGTGGCTAATACCCTAAGAAGCTAGTGTAAATACATTCCCCGTCCCCGTCCCCTCCTCAGATGGCGAATGTATCAACATTAACCACAGTCCCAACTAAATTCCTGTGCAGAGAATCACCTCGCTAAACTCCTCACCATGCAGTTTCAGTTGGCTAAATGACTTCTTTTCACTTCCTGTCCTAATCTGCTGCTGGATGTTATACAGCTGGCTGTGCTCTGCTCCAGAGGCGGCTGCATTTCAGCCTGGCACTTGTAGTGGGTTTGTTCCTAGCTCAGCTATAAGCCTCAGTTATAGCATTGGGCAAGTCACTTGGTTTCTCTGGCCCTCAGCTCCCCATGTGTAATATGGGGATTATAACGCTTCGTTCCTCCCCCTTTGTCTTGGGGCAGGGACGGTCTTTCACTATGGATCTGGCTTCACTAGTGACTTCTCTCCAGTGAGCATAGCTTGAGTGGGAGCAGCCACATGGTGAAATAACACTAGACCTGCTGTGTCCACTGGCATTGCCCCACCGGCCCCGTGTGTGGCTCTCTGACTTCTGGGGGGACAGCCCGAGGTTCTTAGTGCTGCAGGATTGTTCCCCGATTAACGGGGGGGGAACTTGTCTGTCCTTTTTGGGCATGTGGGGGAGAGGCAGGGGAGGCATTGGAGGACTAGCAGCTCTCAAGTGGCGCTAGCCTGCATCTACACAAGGGTGGTCGTGTTAACTGCTGACGAGTTGAGCTAACCGGAGCTGTAGCTTGTACCTGCGTGGGCCGGCCAGTGAGTTAAAAGCACCTCCAGCCTTGAGTGAAGGGGGTTTGTGTGTGTCGACGGGCCCTGAGTTGTAATGTAGGATAACTTTTCCGTGAAGACAAATCCTTAATCCACGTTCAGCGCCTAGCACGAGGGGATCTCAATTGGAGCCTCTAGGTGCCACTGGAATACGAAGAACAATATAGTCGAGCAGAGTAGAAGGCTTCTGAATTCCTGAACTGATCCCATTGTGGCATCGCAATTGCCATACTAGACCATGGAGCAAAAAGGAACCATGTTTAAACTAGTATGCTGCGGCCAGGTATATTATATGGCTTCTTATGGCGTCTATGGACAGTCCCCCAGTCCCTGTCCATCCCCCAGTATCATATTAAAGAACCATGTTCAAGCCAGTGTAGGAGAGCCTGGAACGCCTGATTTCCAGTCTGGCCTATTAAAGCCCAGGGCCATCTTTCCATAGTAATAGAAGAACTCCTGCCAGGCAGGGGTTGTTTCCACTATTAAAACTGAGAAGTGGGGAGAGGCAGACAGCATGTGATTTATAAAGGCTGCCGCTTAGCCAGGTCCCACTGTAACGAGCGTATCGGGGATGCGTTTACCAGATACAGCAACAATCCCACTGCATGTAAAAAATTTTTTTTAAAAAGTCCTTTGTTTCTGGCTGCATGGAGCGCGGATTCTCCACTGCGAACCCAGAGCCATGAAATACTCCTTTGTGAGAGGTGAGAAAAGCCCAAGACAGTTTTGCACATTAAGATGCGATAGGATTACACTGTAGAAGTGAATTAGATCAATTCTGTAATGACTGAAGTTCCCACTAGCATCCTGTTTCTCCTCCCCCCCGCCACCGCCGAGCTGTGAGCCATTCACAGCTGTGCAAATGAAGCCGGTGGACCAAATTCTGTTCTCAGCCTGCCAACTACTAATCTTCAACCCATGAGAGCAGGGTGTCTAAACTGCCGATAAAATCTGCTCTCCTGCTTCGCCTCTGAGAAACACAATCCTTTATGGACAATAAATCTACAGGAGGTTAGCATGGGTGGGTGGGTGTGCCTGTGTGTATGAGTGTTAGATTTTAATCCACTGTGTTTCATGTACCGCTAGCTAGGTAATAACATGGGAGGACTTCTGGCTTATAAAACTAAACTGTCTCTTTATGAAGCACTAATGGAGCTGGCCCTTTAGCTCCTGCCTTTAGTCCCAGGTTCGATTCCCGCTGCTGCTCTGTTCTGTTGATTCATTAAACTAGCCCCAGTGGTAGATCAGCAATGAAAAATCTTAAGGAAAAGCACCTTGTACCTAAGAGCTCACATAAATGGCTGAAGGGTCACTCTTGTAGCTACCCGAATAAGAACACAACCGCTTGGTGTATATACCTACATAGATCTCCACTCTGTGAGTGGGAACCTTGGTCTGCTTCATTATCTCGTAACAAATCCCTGGCCAACTTGGGGTTTGCAGTTGTTGTTGTTGCTACACACTATGCCCACTGGGAGCTTGAGGTTAACATCAAGGATAAAACTCATGCTCTTCTGGTTCAAAAGCATGTGTATCTGCCTCTTGAGCTAAAGGAGAATCACCTTTAGCTGTTAGTTGTATAGGGTTTATGACGCACAGTTGAGCAATTCAATCCTGTAGAGGAGAACTGTGCACCTAACATATACTAACAAACTAGTCAGTTATTTCATTCCAATATATACTGAGAGATTGTATATTCACACTCATCCTGGAATTTTTATGGTGTACAAGTGGTTCGGATTTTGGTTTGGCATGTTCTGCATCAAAAGCAGTGGTCTTATTTGGGAACGGCTCTGCAATAGACAGACTCCTCAGTTCCAGCTACAGCAGCGGGGGGTGGGGGGACGGAGCTGATTGTTGGCTTTATTTTAATGTTGTCTTAATCTATGTAACCAGTGGAGCAAAAAAGATTTACCACGGGCCAGGTCCCCAGCTGGAGTAAAGCAGCCCAGTTTGGTGGAATGACACTGATTTATACCAGCTGAGGATCTGGCATCAGGGATTCCAAGGCTGCTGACTTCATTGTTGGGAGAATATAGAAGCAAATCTCCTTAGGATCGCTTTGCAGACATGAATAGAAATGGTCTTGCTTTGAAGGTTTCAGTTAGCGATGGGCCTGAATTAGCTCCCCCGCACCTCCCGATCTGAGCCCTCCCCCCCCGCAAATCTGAATCCGAACAGTGGGCCTCAGGCCCGACTCTACTGTTTTGGTTTTTGGTCTTTGCTTTTGAAGCGTCAGTGTGTAAATTCCAGCTGGGGAAAAACGAAAGGACTAACGATCTGTGGCCAAACTCTGACTCCTGGTCTCAGATCAGCCCAAGAGCCCCATGCCGTGCCAATGTCTAGCTAGGTGTCTAGCCCTGGATCCACATCTGAGTCCTATTATGCAAGCAAATAGCCTTGTGCCAGGGACAGGCCCGCGATCTTAAACGTCACAAGCCGAGCAGGGTTGGGAATCATCAGAACGTGGGTGGGAGAGACCAACAAATGTAGAAAAACAACAAAGAGTCAAACAACAAATGTAGGGCACTCCAGGAAGCTGTAATGGCAGGTCAGCAGAGGGCACTGTTCTATCAACGTAAGCAATGAATTCATTCCTGAGCGTGAAGGTAGGGCAGTACTGTCTTCCAAATGAGATACAGAATAGAGGTTCCTGATGCCATGTTGCCATTAATAGGTGCTTCTCAGGAAACTCTGCAGGACAAATCTCAGTTCAGGCTCTCTGCATCTGTGGGTGATTTTTCACTTCCTATCTCAAACTTTTGAGGCAGAGCAGTGTGGGCTGAGCACAGAATTGGGACCGAGAAACGGCTGAGTTCTAATCCCATTTGTTCACTGATCTTGGGCTATTCAGGGTAGTATTTCTGGCTCATTTGGCCTCTCTGCCCGATAGGAATAATATTTACCTCAGAGCGGCGTTTGCAAATCATTTGGAAGTCATCTTCCTGGGTGGTGGTGCTGCACATGGTTTAACAGCTCGCCTGTTCCACCCTGGAGGTGGCCACATTTCAGTACCACCTGAAGTAGTATGTGTATGTAGAGGATGTGTGTGTGTGTGTGTGTGTGTGTGTGTGTGCGCGTACGCACCCAAATTTAGATCTGGTGTCAATTGGCTTCCACTGCTTTCTCCACTAGTCTGAGGTCTTAATCTAGCCCGGAGCCTGGAGAAGGTCTCTGGAATGAAAGTCTTGGGTTGGTGCTGTTACAGAAATGGCTTGGCTGTGGGGGACCACTCCCTGCGGCCGGGGGATTTTGCTGCGGGATGACTCTAGCCTTTAGCTAGAGTTGTGTGCTCCTGGGCCCTCAGTGCAGAGCTGTGGAGGTACCCAATGCACCTGGTTCTTGGGTTGATGATCCCTGACTTCTGTAGCTTGGTCCTTGTGTCATTAAAACCTCCAACCCCTTTTTGTTTCCCAGTGGCCCTGCTGGGTCTGTCTGGGGAGGGAGTGTAAAGTGACCCCAAGGCATTGGGCGCAGGCCCACCTACCTGCTGGCTGCGAACAAGCCTCCCTCGGGGTCTGGGGCTGCAGGAGCCTGGCTTGGACGGCATGCCGAGGGGGGCAAGCAAAGGATGAGCCGGGGGAACTCGCCGCAGGAGCGGGGAGGTGAGGGAGGGAGGTTTTTCCAAGGCCTGGCTGTGTTGCCAAGGCGACGCACACTGCACGGTCCCACGGGAATGCCTAAGTCGGGAGTGAGTGGTAAATCTTTGGAGCAGAAACGAAATTGGCCTGGACAGGTGGAGCGAGGGAGCGTGAGGGAAAGGGAGAGAGAAGGAGTGACCATGTGAAAGACAGAAGAGAAATGGAAAGGGAGAACCGGAGTAGGAGAGGAGTTTATGAATGAAAGAAGTGGATGAAGTCAGGGGAAGAGCAAGAGAAGGGAGGGGAGCAGAACGGAGAAGTGAGGGGGAGGAGGGAGAGCATGGACACCGTGTATGTGGCAGAGGAAGCGAGGGGGAACGGGCGCATGACACGGTTAGGGCCAGTGCAGAGAGAAGGGAATCAAAGGGGGTCCCCCAGGGCCAGTGCAAGGAAGTTTCGTGCCCCGGGCGAAACTTCCACCTTGCGCCCCCCTCCCCAGCTAACCCCGCCCCCCCGCGGCAGCTAACCCAGCTCCCCACCCAGGAAGCTCGCCATCCTCCCCCCCCGCCTCAGGTGCCCCCCCACCCGCAGCAGCTACACCCCCTCTGCAGCTAACCCCGCCTGGGGAGACACCGCCCCCCCACGGAAGCTAACCCCGCCCGGGAAGCCCGCCTCCACAGCAGCTAACCCTGCCTGGGGAGACTCCCCCTCTCCCCCTTCCCCCCCCCGAACCCCACCCCCCCCCCGGCCCCCCCCCCCCGCGCCCCCCC